>NC_041397.2:124454666-124754666 GCF_900747795.2 Erpetoichthys calabaricus | reverse complement strand
AAGGTTGCTGGTTCAAATCCCCATTACTGCCAAAAGGAACCCTACTCTGCTAGGCCCTTCAGCAAGGCTTTTAACCTGCAATTGCTCCAGGGGCGCTGTACAATGGCTGACCCTGCACTCTGATCCCAAGGGGAATGCAAAAACTAACAAATTCCTAATATAAGAAATTGTATAAGGTGACATAAATAAAAACAAAAAAAAAAGTTTGTTTAAGGAAAAAGCACACATAAGCAGTTTGATGTTTGATAAGCAGATGATAGTTTGGAGTTTCTTTGGTCAGGTTAGTATTCAACATGAACTTAAAAGTACAAAAGATGCCCAAAAATGAGTGCATTGACAGACAAAGAAAATAAATAACACTGTTTTCGATCAGGATGTAGCAAGTAGGAAGCCGAATGTATAGTCAGTAGAGATGGCTTGTGCAACTTAAAGCTTCTCTTCACTCTGAAAAGCACAAACCTGCTGTTAAGGTAGAGAGCACACCAACTGGAGTGACCGACTATTTGGAGAGGCTAGTCTCATTATATTCCAAAGTGTACCATTAAAGAACCAATGAGGATTTCTCCTAGGCTGTAATGCATATAGCTGTCTTCACTTTTACTTCAGATATTAAGATGTCTGCTGTGCCAAAAAGAACATTTAATACTATTAAAAGAGTCTGTGTGGTAAAGTTAGGTTCACGGCTGATCGACGCCATTTAAAATAAATAATCACCACACTCATGGCTTTAACGAGGGGGCGTGGTAGCATGGCAGGAGTGGTTCCTATGCGTGATGTGGGCGGTCCAGTACTTAAGTTCACAGATGCGGAATCGCCCGTGGCCGTAATTGATGCCAGGAGCTGCTAATTGTCACACAAATGCAAGGTTCCCCATTTTAAAATGAAGAAGCACAAGTTTTGGGGGGAGGAAGGAAAGAGAATGGAGATTAAAGGAAGAAGTAGGAAGGAGGAGAAAGTGCCGGTGCAGGAGTGAGCTAGCGGATCGGAGCAGAGAAAACAGGCAGCTGGGAAAAGAGCCCCTGAGTAGGAGTGTGAGGCTTGTACATAGCCATGGGACAGAAGGCAACCAGACTTGAAGGAAGGTCAGCTGCGTCTGCTGATGGGTCTCTCAGCAGAGGAGTCGCACTGTTAGGGATAAGCAGAAGAGCTGCCAGATAAAAGGAGAAGGCACTGGGCTTTTAAGAAGGACTATTCCTGCCGGTATTTTCACATTGTTTTTAACAGATTTATTTTTGAATTTTAACCTACAACAATTCATCTGTTTTTATGGATTATTTATTTATTTATGGAAGACTCATTGCACTATTTATTTAGACAATTGTTTTTGGATTGTTTTAATAAAAGCATTTAATACTTTTCCACCAACCTTTTGGCTAGAGTGTTTTGTTCCCATTTGCCACATACATCCGGTTATGTCACCAATGGTGTCGGGTTCAAGAGGCTTCCAAAACTGGAAGAGGGAGCATGGAGCAGGACCCGCACCGTTGCAGTATGTTTCAGATTTTTTCCTTTTTTTGCAGTTATGGAAAAGAAACAACAACCCTGAAAGTCCTTAAAACGTAACATACTAAGTAGTTGAAGGGCAGAGTGGTGGCTCTGAGGCTAGGCATCTGCCCTGGCAATCAGAAAGTTGCCAATTCAAATCCTGTAAATGCCAGAAGTGACTCAACTCCATTGGGCCCTTGAACAGGGCCCTTGAACAAGGCCCTTAACCTGCAATTGCTTTGTCCCGGATATGACGTTAAACTGCTTCCAGCCCAGCAAACAAGTCCTCCAACTTGCAGGGAATACTCAGGGGTTGGTGGCAAGATTGGCACCCCAGCCACCATAAAATACTTCATGCTGTTCCAGTGTGGTGCTGAGGTGTCACCCAGTGCACTCGGGTCCCAATCGAGGTTCTTCATTGTATGGTAGGTGTAGCAACATGCTATCAGCACATGCTCAAAACCTCTCTCTCTCTAAGTAGTTGAATATAAACCAAATCTTGGAGTAAATTGTTTGTTATTATTAAAGAACCAGTGTATATGAAGGCAGGTGGTATGGTTGGTATCCAGGCTGCCTTTGAAGCAAAATGTTGTGTTAAGTTTAAAAAACATGAGGCATGCACTGTATGTTACTGTATGTACAAATTACAATTCCTAGCAATATATGGAACAAAAAATAACACAAACTGTTCATGTAGCAATAACATCTGTGAAAATATATATCACTGACTTTTTGATTCCTAATAAATGATGAAACCTACTTCAGTCTACAGCAAAAGAAACAGCCAAAGCATTGGAAGAATCAGTTGTCACCCCCACTTCACCCACATAAAATTCAAGCCTCCAGCTTTTTTCTGGAAACTGTTACAAACTATGGGTCAAGTATGTTATACCACAGGGCAACTATGCCTAGAAGATCTGTGATGTATCTATCATCTGCTTCAGAGGTAAACTCTCTATTTGAAATTCTGCCCTCAGGTATCGCTCTGTTGTATTAATTTCAAATGCAAAATTCCTGAGTTTTCTCTATTCTGCATCATAATTTCATTTACAGCCTGGAAGAACACGAATGATTTTGCTGAAAACAAATTACAATGCAAAATGCTCTGTGAGAAAAAAAAATCATACACAAAGGCAGTAATCTAATGTGCATTATACCTTAGAAGAAATATCAAAATGGTCAGATATGCACATGATTAGGTTTGCATGCCTGATATGTTCATGACTGCTATTAGGGGGTTGAACTTTAAGCTAATCATAAAAAGGCAACAACCAGAATTTTTTTTGTTGATCTTTATCAGTAGAATATTCAAACCAAACTCTCCTAATCTATTTACAGCAAGCAATGACACACACACTGAGGAAAGGTGGTAACTTTTGAAATTTCACATAGACATTTGTGCTATAACTACATGACTTATGCTAAAAGAACCCTAAATGACCTGCTTATTAGTCGTATAAACAAGCTGCACTAGTCTGACAGTATTCCTGGATTATCAAACGGGAATTGCCTTGAACCATTATTGACAGAGGTTGGACTTTTCTGAACTTGTCTTGGAATGTCAAACACTAATAATCAATAAAAAGATGATAGAAAAAGAGCAGCACATTTTGGCTGACGACTTATGACAGGTATTGGGTCCATTTTATGTAATCTTATGTATTACACAGACAGATGTCTCCAATAACTTGAATTATATATCAGATATCAGGGTTCAAATGATAAGTCTGACATCATGTAAGGCAGAGCAGTCTATTAGGTGCTTCAGTCACTTTTTCAAATTTAATAGAAGTTGTTGTGTTGTTTTAGAGTCTACATAGATAAAACAGTGTAAATCTATTTTAAAAAAGAATTTGCCCTGCTTTGTATTGATTTTAGCAGGGTAGTTATTAAGAACACATTTCTACATCCAAAGATAGCAAGAGCTCAGGGAACTATGCTTTTGTTGTTCTTGAGATAAACATTGTATATATAATACAAAGAGTACATGACACGTGTTTCACCCTATTTGAGGCTCATCAGGTGTACACAATTTTGCTTCCCCTTGCAAGGGATCAAACCTCGGATTTCACCTCTGACATTGTGCCACGATGGCTGGTTCACTTTTTTGACACGGTCTAGATCGGAGTATTACATACATAGGTTTGATCACAATCTGATATTTGGGTGGTTATCTACCAGGTAACGCATGTTGTTTATATATATTGGTCTAGTTGTTTTGGTCTATAAGAAGTGCATTCTAAAAGGTTTTTGATTTTACTGGAAAAAAAAAGAAATTGAAACTTGGTGTAGTATTTTAGGAAATTGGTCATCTTCTCTAGCTTCCATCAAAACAGTTCTCTTTCATTGACCTAATTCAACTAATAGTTTTTAATAAAATTATGCTGGATAATCACCTAGGCCTGCAGATTCCTCTTTTGCAGAAATTCAACTGCACCCAAGATTTCACTGAGTAATGAGTCTATCCAGTTCATCTATACAAGATGCCTGGATCTGTGGCAATTGTATTAAATTTAAAAACTAAGTAGTTAAAGCTTTATTTTAATTACATGTAGATAAGTAAAACTTTTACAGTATTCCTTATTTCTCTGTATTCAGTAATGTTGGTTTAAATAGCTTTCTTTATTTCTGCAATGGCATTTTGAACTTTGGTCTTATTTATTTGATAGGCCAATGTTATATCAGCCTTTTCTCTGAGTTCATAATAAGAATGACATAATTACAGTCCTAGTTTCTCTGTTTCTTTTGTAATATTTAAATTAAATTCTGTTCGCAAGGTCAGTGCTTTTATATAGAGCTCAGTGTTGGGTGATTGCATATTCATAATTGATTTTTGACTTGTAACTAATTACGTCTATTACCTTTCTAGTTTGCAAATGTAAGAAATAATTTGTGACACAGCAGCATAGTGGTAAGCACTGTTATGGATCCAGCATCCTAGGTTTGAAACTCACACCCTATTGCTGCCTATATGGAGTCTGCATGTTCTCCCCATGTCTGTGTGGCTTCTTCTCTGTATATTCTTGGTTTTCTCCCACGAAAACAAAACATATGCAGGTTAGAATTATTGATGACTTTCAACTGGCAACAGTGCCAGGTATAAGTGGGTGCACAAGTGGGTCCCGTGATGGACTAGTGCCCTGTCTAAGGCTATTTCTTTCCTTGTACCCAGTACTGCTGGGTTAGGCTCTGGCACCTCAACCACCTGAGACCATAAATTGGATTTTCATATTATATATTGTTTCTTTGTCCAACTAATTCTCTCTTCAGCTTTTGTTAACCTTTAATATTCCATTCATTCTCCTGTATGAATGCTAAAAGAGCAGCCTGGATGTTATGAATTAAGAGCTGATCTTTTTTTTTTCTTTTTAGTTCTTGATGGAGACTGTTGACATTCCCGTTTACAAAGTTTAACAACTGATTAAAACTTATCCATGTTTTGTGTTTACCAGTGATATCTGAAAGTAACTTTATGAGTGACCATAACAAATTGAGAATTGATTAGCCTTTATAAATTTAACAGTTCATGTTCTGAAGTCATGTATAGAAGAAACCAAAACATACAAACATTTCTTACTGTTAAACTGTGATTTCAGTTTGCTGAAACAGTTTATGATCAGCTTAAATCATACACAGATTTACATTGGTAGCACTTAAAGTTTCCACTTCTGTAAGAAGATGTCTATATCTAACATTAACTGGTTTAATTCATCACAGAATTTCAAAGATAATTTTCTACATTAGGTATAACAACAACAACAACATTTATTTATATAGCACATTTTCATTATATGTTTTATATATGTAATGTCCACAATGCTATTCCTTCATTGTTTTCCATTACATAACAACATTGTCAAGGCAATTTACATAATCTCCCACACAGATTTCTTTTCTCAGTTGTTCAGTTAAAACACAGACAGCCCAAAAAGAAATTATTTAAACAATGAAGTTATAGTATAACAATATGAAGTCATACTCTACCTGTTTATCAAAAGCAACCCAGGATGGAAGAGCACTGCCATCTCCCTTGGGGTAGACTGAGAATTTAGGTCGAATCGTTTGCCCAGGCAGCAATTCGCCACCGATGCCCGGCTTCTCCTCGCCTACCATCATCGGCGTTCCATTGGAAATATCAAAGTGCTGTGACTTGTGGAACTTCTCTTTCCCCAGCTATAACAAAGAGATACATTATACATTTATTTTACTGAATAATAAAATAAAAGACCTGTCTTTAATATAGTTTGCACTTATTATAACTATCTGTAGTGGTAGCTACTGATTAAATTACTATTAATAGTAGCATTATTACAAATATTAATTATGGTATTATTATTTCTGTATATTTAGCAGATTCCTTTATCAAATTTGACTGAGATCAGTATACATTGTAGCTGTTTACATATATTTATTTATTTAATACCTGTCCTACCTATCTAAGACGGGTTAAATTCTAAGTAATCAATGTAGACCTCACTGCTAATGTTTGCAGTGCAGCATCTATTAGGATGTATTTTGTAATGCATGTAGTAATAAAATTCATTGCATTTGTCATTCCAACAGATGTCACATCATAAGCATTTCCATCCATCCATCCATTATCCAACCCGCTATATCCTAACTACAGGGTTGGAGCCAATCCCAGCCAACACAGGGCGCAAGGCAGGAAACAAACCCCGGGCAGAGCACCAGCTCACCGCAGTCATAAACATTTGTAGTAATGAAATGCATTATTACCAATGTTTGAGATGCACAGTATGCTGAAATGACAAGTGCAACATATTATATTATTACAAACCAGTAAGCCCGTGATTCTGGAAAGAATCGCAAATCCAAAAATGGCAATCAGTTTCTGTTCCCTCCAATATTTGGATGGATGAAATATCATGGAGGGTGGGTGCGTCTGGGGAAATGTCATTTAATTAAATAAGCACATCTGTACTAAAGCGGTTTCATTTTGTGGGGCCATGATTCCTTTGCCTCTGCTGACACTGACTGCTGGCACAGTGGATTACAGCAAGTTTAGTTTACAGGTTGTGTTGTTCGGGTGCCACCCACTGACTCTGGGAAACCGCTGGGCTTGACGCTGGGGCGCTGAGGGGCTGTGCGCATGCGCCTCGGTGCGTCCTGCGTCCGGAATGAAAAGTGATGGGAGGGTGGGAGCGTCCTGGTAAAGTTTTCATTGAATTAAATATATATATTTGTCCTAACATTAACCAATTTATTAAAACAAAAATGGAATTGTAATTGTCACATCATGTAAGTCCAAAATGTCTTTGAGTTGTTGCACTTATAAGTAAAACCAATATCGGAGTGTAAAGGTTTAAATGAAGTATTTTGGAAAGTAAACATTCATAAAATGGTAAAAACAAAATCAAATATCTCTTTATAAACAACATTTTGAGTAAAGATGGCTTGCTGTTCTTGAATTAGTTGTCCCTGGTATGGAGTAGTTACAACCTTCACTTTAATGTCACACGAACGCCGAACTCTTGAAAAGGCAACATAAAGTTGTCCATGTGCAAATACAGGCTCAGATAGGTAAATGCCCACTTTGTCCATGGTTTGTCCTTGGGATTTGTTGATGGTCATGGCAAATGCAGCCTTAATGGGAAATTGCCGTCATTTAAGTTTAAAGGGTAATTCCAGGTCAGAACTTGTAAGGTCAATTCTGGGAATCAAAGCAGTATTGGTAGTATGGGATCCCATTAGCACTTGTGTCTCAATAACATGTTCTGTCATGGTGTTCACGACTAACCGTGTACCGTTAAATAAACCATGTTTAGTATTAAGGTTTCTTAATAGCATGACTATTGTCCCCACTTTAAGGTTAAGATTGTGATGTGGTAATCCGGCCGGGTTAATAGTGTTTAAATATTGTAATGGGAAATGAAGATGCTCAGTTTCGTCGTCAGAATCAATACTGTCAGTACTTAGAAAGACGTGTCTATCTCCAGGAAGTAATGCAATCACTTGGTTATTTATGTGATCAACGTCAATATTCTTTGGACATAATATAGCTCGGTGCGTCAAATGTGGTATCTGGTCTAATGATATCGAATCACCAAAAACATCCGTTACCAAGTTGTCACAGATAAAAGCGTGAGGAATTTGAATAATATCTGGGTGAAGCTGAAACACATTGGTAAGGTTTCCATTTCCTAGTTGGTTGGTTCCATCAGGACGTAAATGCATGACAATATCGTGGTGAAACGGAGGCTCGCCGTCTTTACTTTGAAACACAATTGCCACTTCATTAACGATGGGAACATTGCATCGTCTCAGATCGTGTTCTTTGTCCTTTATTAGCACTAAAGCAATTTTAGTTGGTGCTACACCGTCCGCCTGTGCTTTTGTATTGGCTTCTTTTTCAACCTCATGTAGCATCTTTATAGAGTTTGCTAATGGGTGATTGTTTATGACTTCAGCTACGTTTCTCATTATGAGCTCTGTGCATTGCTTGTTTTCAGGAAGGTTCATTCGTTGATAAACTGCGCCATCTAGATCTAACACGTACATTTGGGCAAATTTGCGTTGCTGATTTGGCTCAGGGTGCACTGTTCCAATCCGATGCAATATTTGTCCACACACGCGAAAGCAGTATGGGCCATTCCCAGGTGGTGGCTTGATATTTACCCCGGTAGATGCATAAGCAAATGAACTATTGTAGGATCTAATGCATTCCATAAAGCTTTTACTTTCGGGTACATTGTTAGTCAAAAGCTTACGTAAATATTCAGGATATTCATCCAAAGCAGGCAGCTTAACTTGACCTTTTTGACAACAACGTGTAAACTCATCAGTTGTACTGCCAGTTTTTTCTTCAAGGAAGTTAAGTGAATGACAATGACAGCAAATGACAGTCATTAATCCCAATGAATTTTCATGAACAGTGGACTCATTATACAGTAGAATGCATTCTCAGCTAACTGGCGGAATTGTTCAGCGTCTGTCCGTCGTTCCTGTCTTTGGCTATTTCTTTGTTGGAATACTGAACGACTTTGTAGCCCTTGTGCAGTTTCTTTTTGGATCTGTGCCTCTCTTGCAGTTACTTGAGGTGTTTTGTTTTGAAGCCGTGAGTTCTTTGCTTCTGGTATTTGTGAAGTGCGTTGTAGGAGCCTCCGTTTATTGTTTTTATCCATGCGGTCTCATTTTTGTTTCTCTGATACTGAATGACCATTATGTGATTCAAACATGCCACACAGACTGCTGGCACAGTGGATTAGAGCAAGTTTAGTTTACAGGTTGTGTTGTTTGGACGCCACCTACTGACTCTGGGAAGCCGCTGCGTTTGACTCTGGGGCGCCACGGCGCAGTGCACATGCGCTTCGGTGCGTCCGCCGTGCATAAATTAAACTGTGGTTTAGTAATATAGATGAACTCCTAGGCTCATGTGACCCTTCCTTCTGGCAGCCTTCTAAATGACACAATAGTGAACTTGTTGTTTTACTATCAGTACCCTGTAATGTCTCGTAAGTGTCTGGTAGTTGTCATAAGGGTCACTACTTGTCCTATGTTCACACTACATATTGTTTCATGCCTAGCACCTGATTAGTAGCAGCAGCAAGATTGGGCCTAAATTTGTCACAAGAGGGCCTAATGTTATTTTTATTACTGTTTAAATATACATCCATTAAAAAAACATTTTAGAAGTTCAGCCATACCATTGCAAACTTCACCATCTGTTTTTTTAATTTCTAGTTGAATGTGTAGTCTAAATGATTTTTGTTAATATGAATTTAAATTGTGTGCTTGGTGTGTGGGTGTGTTTGTGTGTGTCCTGCGGTAGGTCGGCACCCTGCCTGGAATTGGTTCCTGCCTTGTGCCCTGTGTTGGCTGGGATTGGCTCCAGCGCAACCCCGTGACCCTGTGTTCGGATTCAGTGGGTTGGAAAATGGATGGATGGTTCAATTTAAATCCACTTACAAATGGTGAAGATTAACTGACTGCCTATTTTTTCTCAATACGTAAGACATACCAGCTCATCGCAAGACACACACACCTAAATAATACCCATTCAAATTTTGACCTCTGACCAGCAGCATTATTTAAAAGTGAACAGATTACTGTTTTGCCATTTCTTATAATTTCTGTATACATGCCTGATGTGTGCACTTCAACTCTCTGAATACACATGTGAATCAGCCCTAAATTATATTATTACAAAAATGCCAGAGTTGCATCTTTTGATATCCTGTTTTCCAGCCACTTGCTGTTACCTGTGGTACCAAAGAGCTGTAAAGCTGCACACATTTGAGTCTGTGGCCCTTGAATATCAGACAAACCAGTGACCTGCCTGATCCCTCAACATTTGCCAGCTGGGTTGGTGTAGATTATCAAGCACACACAATAGTAATGCTAATAGCAAAATCTCCCCTTAAGTGAATAAGGCCAGTGGTAAGGTCTTTACTTGACACAGTCTCATACAGGACACAGTCTCACATGGCAAATGCATGTACACCATGTTTGTGAAGAAATTACTTTGACTTGAAAAATACCAAACTTATCCTTTAAATATAAATTTAGAAACAATGTGAACTGACTTCATCAGTTTTAAAGACAACAGTACTGCTCACAGAAATAATCGTTGGGTTATGTTGCCATTACCTAACTACCTTAGGTGGATTTCATTTATAAAGTACTGTATATATTTAAACGTGCCTTTAGGAAAATCTGTGATTACACAACGACTTTAAGTTGATTCAAATGAAAATATGCATGCTCCTCCCATGCTTTACATATGTTTGTAATCCAATTGATATCATTTTGCTGAATTTCATAATCAGTTCATTTAAGTTAGGCAAACACATCTGAGGAGCACAGAATCATATCAGAATGTCACACAACAAAACTGCCAAGGGGGTAGTTCCCCCTTCCCAGCTCCTCTCTTAAGACCTCACTGTCCGACAATTACAGAGCCGCACTTATCCCCACATGGCTAGCTGGCGGTTTGGAACAGCAGTTCGGTTTCACAAATAAAAATATATATATTCACGCAGAGGTAAAGCTTCATCATTCGCAAGCTGTTAAGTTTGTTAAGGACATCAAATTATCCCAAGACACCGCAAGAGCTTGAGCGCTCAAAACACAACAGAGCATGGAGCGAAAGACATCTAACTAAAAAATCATCTATGGCCTGCTCGAAAATAAAGAGTACGGCAGAACTTACATTCGTGTTAAAAGAATAACCGGGGAGAAGCGGTAAAGCCATGTCGACAAATTGTGCTTTTTCCAAGGAGACTCCGGAGCCCGCTGAACTGCTGCACTCTGCCTCCAAGTTAACTTTCTCGTTGTCATGGGAATGCGTCGTTTGTATAAATGCTGCTTGGCTACAGCAGCGGAGTCACATAGAGAAGCGCATGCTCAGTGCGACCTGTCTGCTTCCTGCGCAGCTGCAGACTGCTGATCTGCGTAGAGAAAAGCGAGAAGTGGGCGGACTGGGTTATTACTCAGGTCTGATCGTGTTATTTATGAGTTAAAATGACACCAAGACAGGGCGACAAACGAGGCACGTGTATTAAGATACCTTCGTAAAGTTGCCAGACGTTTTACCATTATATTCTGCGTGGGGATTGTTCTGAGCTACACAACACATTAATGAAAAAACAATACTGTGAACTGAAATCGAAATTAAAGCTGCAAGAGGTTCACACAGCAAAATGTAACATTACATGCTCATGTATATCCAATTCAGTGATCCAGGGAGTCTGTTCCGGCAATGGGGTTCGTCCTCAGCCGTCGTGCCACTCTTAAACAAGTCTGAAAATGTGGTTTAGTAGCAAGCTAATCTTGGTCTTGCGGACCAGACATCAAAACAAAAGAATGGAACGCTTTTGGAAGCATCAGACTGCTGGGAAAAGGGACCCGTTAAACTATTTTCACAATTTAAATCGGCAGAAATTAAAAAGCAGAATCTGCAATAGCCCTACAGTGATTAAGAATGGAAATCCCGATTCAGCTATCTGGATATCTTCATAACGGTTTGCGTTTGATGCCACTTTTATAAACTCAGTAATAACTCAGGTAGAAGTGTACTAAGATGGGGCAATTGAAACAAGCCAAATGTGTAAATGTGATAGATGCTGTGCACAGTATTTTGAAACCCTTGTGCGTGCAGTATTAGTTTTCCAATTAATTCTGATTGGAATACTTTGTTTAGGGGATAGAGTTTCTGGCATTAATAAGTAATCAAACTTGTTACCCTTTGTTTTGTTACTAAGGGCATCACCATACACATAATAGGGTCTTTGTGATTTAAAATATAAAATGGTGCACCATAAAAAACTCCATAGCTGCACAAGTGTATCTAGTGCATGTTTGGATTTCTGGATACAAAACTGAACTATGCCTGTTCTTATCAGCAGAATCAATAAACATCAACTTCTGTAGCAATTAAGTTGCATTTTTTGTTGATTATTTTTGGGATTAATTTTTACAATGTTGAACTCCTGGCCTGGAGAGCCGGTGGCTGCAGGTTTTCATTCCAACCCTTTTCCTAATCAGTAGCCAGTTTTCACTGCTAATTAAATTATTTTCCCTTCATGTTTTTAAGGATTCAGTCCTCTGAATTGATCCTTTTCTTCATTAAATGACAACCAGACAGAATTGAGACGTGAAACGAGCCAACAGCTGACCGGGGCGTACACCAAGTTCCATGCACTTCCACTTTGTAACTCCCAACGAATGTAAACTTTAACGCACGTGCAGCCCCAACACAACTCCTTCCAGAATTTTGCATATTTTAAAATATATATATATATATATATATCACCTTCCGTTCAGTGTTTGGTTAAAAAACAATGGAAAAGGCACATGAAAAAAAGAGGATTTCGGTGAATGTAAAGTTCAGGCAAGGAAAAACATACTCTTTGTTGGCATAAGCACTTACTTAAGCTTAAGCACTTTGTTGGCTTAAGGCTTAAGCACTCTGTTGGCTTACTATTATTTAAGCAACAAAAGTGTGGCAGAGACACTCTAACGTTCAAGTTCAGAAGGTCACACAGTGCACGAAAGAAAAAAGAAGTGGTCAGATATCACAGTTAACGTGAAAAGGCGAATCGTAGCCCACTGTCTGTTTATTCAGTTTCAGACAATATTACAAAAGCTGACTCCCGTGCAATGGTCAGCCGGTGATGATGCTGTTATGTTGAGTCTGCCTCAGAAATACTGGGAGGCCATCTGAATGCTGATTGACTGTTCAGGAGGTAAAAAAATGCAATAGTGGATGCTGTAAGAGATTTGGCCAGTGAACTAAAGAATAAAAGGGCTGTACTATGAGATGTTGATCACAAATTAAATGAATTGGTTACAAAATAAATGCTGCATCTGCTTACCTGTTTTTACATTCTGCTAATTACATTCAAACAAAATTGTAACGCTCCAATCTAGCTGATCATTTGGTGGGACAGGGTCAGGTTCATCATACCGCATCTCTTCAGGTATGGGCAAGCCACGATTGTGGGCCACATTATGCAGCACACTACATGCTTGCAAACTGTGACACAGTTTCTGTGCACATTAATAGAGTGGAAATGCTTTCTATTTACATAAGCAAATTTATTCTCTAAAGGCAGCTTAATAGCATAGCGATGGCTCCGAGCACCACACCAGACCAGTTCTCTGCTCTTTACTTTGAGGTGACTCACTGTGACTTCTTGCCTTTTGATGCACTAGTTGGAAAAAGCACCTGTGACTGTGCCGAGTTGCCATTTTTATTGGTTCTCCAGCTATATATGATGTAATGCCAGCTCATTCTGTTGGTGAATCATCCCTGGCTGATGCATGCAGCTGAGTGCTCCGATTACATTTGAAAACCGGATGTTGCTGCGAATTGTGCTTTTATATTTGCCAGTTCAACCAAGGTGTAAGGAGATCTTATATATCTGGATGACAAGCAGATAATACCATCCTATACAGCTGGCATGGAGCGACTCAGTGATGATTGTGAAACACTTGATCGGTCAGCAAGTTCAAGCTGAAAAGCTCCTGTGACTAAAAACCCGAGACTGGACAGAACTTGCAAAGGAGCAGGTAGTGCACAATTTCTCAAAGTCTGCCTTTGTAAAGCCGGTGCCAATTCAGCACACAGCACCAAGAGGATATCTCTTTGAAATCGTAATCAACTTAGAAGCCAGTCATCATCATCTATAAATATGCGCTCTCTTCTAATTCTTCCATTTGCAATGTCTTCTAACAACACTAAAGCAGCTATTGTAGTTGAAATAGCTTGGCCATTCTGTGCACCATTATATTGCTACAGAATGATTACATTCAAGTGAATTAAATTTGTATACAATATGCAATTAATTTGTGTGTTTGATAAATTCTGCATCATTGATGCGATTATGAAAAAGAAATGTAAATGACACAGAAACAATAACACTGCTTTGATGCTGGATGCCGCCAGTTTGCAAAACTGAGCAGAAATGTGTGTAAACAAGGTAGGGGACTACCACGAAAATGTGCATGGCTTTATGCCAACTTTAGTTTTTATACATCTCAAAGTGTGCGAGGAAACGGTGTACACAACGTTTTTGTGTGTACACACCATTTATACATGAGGCCCCTAGTCCTGTCCCACTCAATTCCACTTCCTCACACAGAGTGACTGGCCACAAACTTGGCACCAGTGAATCTGTAAGCTGTTTCTTATATACTGTAAGTGAGTGAAAGATGAACTCCTTTAGTAAAGTGGTAGTAAAGGATTCCTTGCAATCCCAAGGCTATGAAGTCAAGTCCTGTTGCTGTATTAGGGAAGCTGAGTAATGGAAATTGGGGGGAAGTTGTGCTTGCCCTGTGCAGATTCCTCAGCAAAGATGCTACCGCATACTTTAAACTTTTATTTTCTTTTTACACTTAATAGGACTTTCCTCATAATACACAGAGGTGAGCATTGGCCTTGCAAACAGAACAAATGCTTACAGAGTGATAGCATCTGATATGTTCCCATTATTGAAAACAGAAATGTTAAAAGTGATTTTTAGCCTAACTGGTGACCTGACCCACCATAAAAAAGCTTGACTGTGCAGTTTGATGAACTGACACCACATCATGTAGATTAAAAGGCTTTAGTGGATGGATGGATGAAACTTTTAAAAGTTAATTAACAGTTTTAAAAGTGAACATTTTGGTATTGCCAAATATTTTAATATTTATTATTACTATCGTAGTAAATAATTTTACTTCTTTTTACTAAAAACAGTATTATGTACTGTATATTCTGTGATGAAAGTATGAGGGTTTTTCAAACATAACCTCATACACTCATATAAGTTTATTCAAAGGCTTGTACATTTACAAACACAACATGAAGTCTTAAAGTACTTTTCATATAATCTCCAAACCTTTCTAGACATTTCTTCTGCTTGCACTAAGGCATCCATTCTCACACAATGTCAATGTGAAGGAGCTGCAGCCACATAGTTAGTGTTTCAAAAATACCTATGAGTTGAACATTACTTACCAGCCCTTTGCTTTCTCAAAGAACCACAGAGACAGATGGAAGACATTTAGTGTGAGGTTCCGGCTCTGAGGTGGTTGGTCTAGCATCTCCTGTATAAAGCACCAAAACAGCTTAAGAGTGGGCCTACCAGGTGCAGTCTGCCATCACCATATGGCACACGTTTCAACCTGTTGGTGATGTATTTCAGCTGGATTTGTGATCCTTGGAACGCCAAGATCCAATCCCATTACACACACTTCTGTTAGGCCTTGTTTTGAGGCATCCTGCCATCTTCATTGTGACGTTTGCAGCAGTAGTTCAGTTGCATTCCCTGATGGCCTGAAATAACCATACACAGTTTGTTAACAAGTAGCCAGACAGGTCACTCAGTGTTTAAAGTCAGAGGATGAGTTATTTTCATTTCTGAAGTTCCCAATTCTTTATTTACTTTTATATATTTTGGTAATTGGAAAAAATGTATTTATTTTTATGTAACTGAATAATTCTCTTTATTTTGTGTCATTCATTTAGTTAATGTTTTAATTATTATAAAATATATTTGTTTGAGCTCTTCATTTTTTGTTTTTTCTGAATATTGACATTTGAGATTTTCAGTTATCATATGTGTACGTGGCAATTGTAGTCACGTCAATACTAGCAACATTTGTTTTGTTGACTTTTTTGAGGGCTTTGGTATACTGTGACTAAGGAGGGTGTGTCAGAAAGCTGGGACAGATACTCAAATATACATGTGTCCATCCCAAAGCACAGGGGTGTCTTTATTTGGGTTGAGTAGGACATTTTAAGTCTAGTTAACAAAGGGGATCTCCTTTGTGTAACACCAAACCTCATTCTAAGATAGTTTACATCTCGGTCTTGTTTCTGTATTCACTCAATAAGGTACTTTGGCCTATTTTTCATGGGGTATTAACCGTCTTGTTCTGCTTGGATCCTTCTTTTATCTTGGATGGCAAAATTCACTCAGGAGTTCTGGCTGGAAATTAACTTCCCATTTAACCAGTCCCAGGACCATCTAACCAGATTTTACAGGCCATCTGTTGCACAGTTTGTAGATCGTGGATCTTCTTGGGCAGAGTCTCTCTTCTCTGACTTCTATTCTGCATCTGAAAGAAAAGAGAACATGCTGAGATATAAACAGTTCTTGATTGTCACCTCAGGTTTGAACCTCACAAACCAGCAGAGTGAGCCATGACAACACATTGTATAAAACCCATATTTTCTACCATCTGTTCTCATGGTGTTGACTCAAAGATCATTTATTGAGCACCTCCCATAATTTTTATGCCTCGATGATTAGTCCTAGTGATAAATGTTATTTTGTTGTTTGCAAACTACTATAGTTACAGTATATGATTTTGCTCTCTAGATGATAACAACAATGCTATTTTCTTTTTAAATATCAAATAAAACAAAATCTACATTTGTAATCTTCGTGTTTTAAATTTTGCATTATCTGCTTATAATACAATCGTTCTTTGCCATGATATGTATGTTTTAGTTGTGATCAGATCTTTTCAGTGTTGTCATAAAATTCATATTGGCTTCTGTGATCATTTAAATAGCTCTTTATCTGCACGTCCTGTGTGTTATTATCTGTAGCTAACCGTGTTTCAGTTAAGTAAATAATGTCCGCATATTGAAATCTCTTATCAGCTTCAGTTGGTGTTTTTATTCTTTATTATAGATGTTAGCTGCAGTGTTCCTTAGTGCTTCATGAACCATTTTATTTGAATAACTAGTTTTTTTTGTTGAAAACTTTGTTTTTAAGAGCTTTTCGGAGCAGGATATGGTTGTGTTTTGGTAAACAGTATAATTTAATGATGCCCCACAATCTTTTCTACTTTTAAACATTCAACGTAATGAAAATGTAAGGAAAATATGATCACCCTATTTCATTATTTGTTTCTTATACTTCTGTGTCACCATATCTACTTAGTTATCACTTCCTGTCTAGGGTTGGTGCCTTCTTAGCAGCCAGTGCTGCTGGGTAGTCACCAGCTCCCAAAACTCTGAACTGGGTGTGAGGGCTAAAAAAATACATAGATGGACCTCTTGTTATGTAATTTTGTTTGTTCTTTCCTTTTTCTTTCTACATTTCAGTGATCAAATAAAATGTACGTGATTAATGGGAAGATTTAATCTAATTCTTTTTCTTTTGCTTTATGTCATTGTTTTATTTTTTAATATACTTACATCTAAACAGACCTGCAAAGGACTGGCTCCCCATGTTGGAGTTGGTTCCTGCCTTTCCCTTGCTGCCAGGAATAGCTTCAGCATGTCCTGCCCTTGAATTGAATTAAGATGATTTGAGAATCTTGTTTTTTCTTTTCATACCTCTCTACCTCTCCTTGTGTTAAATGCTGCATTGAGGGACACCACAATAAAGGGAGATAAGAGGTCCAGATACATCAGGGCCTGTCCTTATTTCTTAAGCAGCCAAGGCAACTGAATTTGCCTAACAACGCTGAATTAATGCTTACATATCATACCTTAATTGGTTAAAAGACATGAGTATTTTAGCATAGAGAGAACCAGCCTAAAATAAGTCTTTCTCTCCATTATATAATTGTTCTTCCATATCTTTTGATTTCAGCTCTTATTCTGTTATGAAAATTGTATATATGCCAAATAGCCAGTTTCTTGAACCATACCCCTGGAACATTGTGCTTTTTAACTTGACCATTTCAGCAGTGTCTTCACGGCATCAGAAATACAAATGCTTATATATTTCACTTTCCACTGCAAACCAAAATATTTAAATACTGTTACCTTAATATGGAAAGTATCCTAAATGACTCTGTGACCCCTAAGTCTAATATTTCTTCCACATTGCCCCCTTTGGGACTTCTAGAAATCCCACTAAAACTGAAAGGTCTAGTTTCCTAATTTAATTCTATTTCTCAAATATGCTCCCCACTTTTGGAGCTAAAAAGTAAAATATCCCTGGCCTGCCGAATTTGGGGAAGAATAGAAATCAGTGTAAATCATTAATACCTAAGATGATCGAATAAATCAATAAAATCAAATAAATCAATTATATTAAATATGGAAAAGCAAAATCAAACAATAACATGTATCTTCTTCTTCTTCTTTCGGAAGCTCCCGTTAGGGGTTGCCACAGCAGATCATCTTCTTCTATATCTTTCTGTCCTCTGCATCTTGTTCTTGTTACACCCATCACCTGCATGTCCTCTCTCACCATACCTTTTCCTCTTCCCTGGCAGTTCTATCCTTAGCATCCTTCTCCCAATATACCCAGCATCTCTCCTCTGCACATGTCCAAACCAACGCTATCTCGCCTCTCTGACTTTGTCTCCCAACCGTCCAACTTGAGCTGATCCTCTAATGACAATAACATGTATCAAAGTCCTTTTTTCATATTGGCATTACATACATTACATTACCTCTATAAATCTCAGATATGTGTCCCAAAACCTTATAACTTTTAAGTATGATCAGAAAACATTGTAATCAACTACTTAAATCAATGGCATAGTTTCCCTTTTCCTAAAGTAACTATTTGATTTCACCATTATCTATTAGACATAAGCTGTGTTAGTTCATAAAAATGTACCTAATCCTATACAGTGGAATTTCGGTTTGCGAGCATTATTCGTTCCAGAAACATGCTCGCAGTCCAAAGCACTCGTATATCAAAGTGAATTTCCCCATAAGAAATAATGGAAATTCAGATGATTCGTTCCACAACCCAAAACTATTCATATAAAAATGATTAAAACAAAATAAAAAGTAAAAATACATAAAACAAATTAACCTGCATTTTACCTTTGAAAAAAATCATGACTGGTGTGAGTGAGTTTCTAAACTCTTGTGGGATTCCACCCAACAGGATGACACGCGGAAGAGCGTCCCAAAGCAATCGCAGTCTCCCAGCACTGTAGCAGTTCGCCGTAAAAGTGAATCTGAAAAGATCGTGGACATGCCATAAGCGCCTGCCGTCAATGGGTGATACAAGGAACAAGGAACATTATAAATGCGCAGGGCACAGTACTACTTGGCCACGGCCCTGCCTGACTGCTCTGTCTGTGTATAGGAGAGTGGCAGATCCTGCTACAATAAATAACCGCGCTGTTTCTGTTTCAAGCTGAATAAAGCTGGTGTTGCTAAAGTACTGAGACTCAGCTTCGTGTTTTGGGGTGCAAGACGGGGACTTGCATGTCACAGCACACACGCGCACGCACACACATACACACACACACACAGAGTCAAACTGCTGTAGTAAACAGTATATGCTCGTACGGATGTTGACTATATGAGTGAGGCACGCCGACTCAGACAGAGAATAAGAGACGATTGCCCACAATCCCGCAGCAAGAGAAAGAGAGAGAGAAGAACCATCAGCTCAGTTGTGATCACATGAAACTCAGCAGACAAAGCGTATACATACTACTCGTATTGCAAGACCTCGCTCGTTTATCAAGTCAAAATTTATTAAAAAATTTTGCTCATCTTGCAAAACACTCGTAAACCAAGTTACTCGCAAACAGAGGTTCCACTGTATATTTGTATGTGATCAGACTAATAGTACCATTAGTAGCGACACAGACAACAGAAATACTTACTTTAAAACTTCAAAAGTTACTAGTTTATGTTGCCAATGATGTGCACATCAATGACCAAAGATAGAAGAATCTTTATACAAACAACCAAGCTCACATCCTCATGCTCACATCCGCAGAGTCACTCCATTCTACATCCATCTGTGTTCTAGGCCGTTCCATTAAAAGTAACTAGTCATCTTACTGAAAGTAGGTGTCAGTCCTCCCTTTGGAAGATGTCAGCACTACTCTCATTAATGCAAGCCACTGGCTCATGTATTTAAAATGCAAGGGTTTCACCCATGCTTCTTACTGATGTTAACATCTTCTGCCGTCAGTTGGACTCAGAAGTTTTATCTAAATTTTCAAGTTTCACAAACTGCACACTCACAACTCCATGCATAAGACACTCCATCTCTGTTGTGCCCAATTATTACTTTGTTTGGCTATTTTTCTATTGCTTAGGCCCAAGAAGCCATAATATTATATGCCCTGTATTGCCACCAACTAGTTCCATCTATGTGACCCTAATTACCTCAGTTCCTAAAAGCAAAACTATGTTAAGTGCTATTCCTCAAGCTTTATTACCCTTATACTTTGTTCTACTAATTTTAAAAGGTTTGTACTCTATGCTGCAAAAACATTTATCAAATTTAGCTTGTTCAATTTTAACACCCAATATCAAACAATTTGTGTCCTAATGTTGCATCTAATCCTGATGCAAAGTTCCCAATACATTAATACTGAAATTTGTTCCATCCTTCTTTATCAATTACTGCTACACAAATAAAATTTACATCCATCACAGAAAATAATAGTTATCAAACAAATGGTACATTTTGCTTGTGTCAAGAGTGTTTCGTTTAAACATATTTTCAACTTATACTAATGGATGGATGTTTTTGTCCTGAGTGCCCCTCTTCCCAAAAGTTGTCATTTATTTATACTGTATATACCATTCCATAAGTTTACTTTTGTTCCTCTCAATTAACAGATTTTCCCTTAATGTTAAGCTTTAAACTATTCATTCTATTATTACAATCAATAACCAATAATGCTTAAATTGGACTGACTTTAACTGGCAGTGTTTGTTTATGCTAATGTGATGATAATCACTAATGTAATACTAAATATAACAGTCATATATTAGATTCTGATTAACAGTCCAAATTACATAAAAAATGAATCCTTAAAGGTAACTTGTCTTTCCTCATCAAGTATTAATAAACTTATTAAAAACATCTATCCAAAAATAGTTACTCTTACACTTTACACTAAGTGTTATGCTAATCATATTTTCTAAACTATTCAGTTATATTAGCCCAATTGCTATGCAAGTTAAACCCAAAACAATTTAAATTCATAATAACCGTGCAGTATTTCTATTAATAAAACAACAGTTACAAATATTCAATAAATGTTGCTTATGAAAAGAGTTCACTTGCTTTGCTGTGTCTGCAGATAATTAACTTTTCCTCCTATACCTTCCATAACTCAATGGTTCAAATCTTCCTTGAAAGATGTCACTGGAGAAAAGAGAAGGAAGAATTCAAGTACCTGGTCAAGAATTGTCAAACAAGTGGACGAACTGAAAGGCAAATCAAGGATAATTAAAGTGGCAAAGAACATTGTAGTGTTTTTGACAAAGCGTGACAAAATTTGTTCTCTGGTGAGGATTGAAGCAGGTCTTGGGGTCCAGTACTCCAAAGCAAAAGAGACAATATATAGAACTCTTGATGAGAGGCAGACGGATATCTACAATTCGGGACCCACAATGGTCTTTTGCACCTTAAGCTCTAGAAACCCATGATCCCTTTACCTTGAAGTTGATAATGTTGTCCATTAGTCAATAGTCTGTTCCACGGCTTGATCCCCTCCCTGGTATGGCTTGTTTCCCCTTGGAGTTGGATAATTCCTTTGTTTGCAGAGACCTTTATTACAGCTCAGTGCCTGAGTTCAAATTCAAGTGCTGTTGTATACACAACCTCACACACCGATGGCATTTTTACTCTTGAAAGAAACTGTCTCCCTTGTAGTTTATTATTATTAAAAGAACATTTATCCTTGAAACATGATCAGAGTTTGAAGGAAAGATGTTTTTTACATATTTACAAACCTTTTACGCAAAACTGGAAATGTTTTTATTTCCAAAATTTTTTATTTTACCAAATATTATACATATTCAAAAACCCATATTTTAACTCAAATTAACTCAGACCTCTGGAAATTTAAATCAGACATTTAGAAAATTGTGTGCACAATAAATTTTCAGTCATTGCTAGAATATTCAGTTCAATCTATATATATAATTCACTAAGTCCATGGCAAGCAAGACGCACGCAAGACCAAGCCCCATCCACCAACAATTCACTAAGCAGCCGACCATGGCACATGCACAACAACAATTCGCGCAAGAGCGAAAGCATTTGCCAAGAATGTTTTCATTAATCAACAACGAAAGTCGGAGGTTCAAAGAAGATCACATACCGTCATATTTCCGACCATAAACGATGCCGACTGGCGATCCGGCGGCATTATTCCCATGACCCGCAGGGCAGCCAATCGGGTAACCAAAGTCTTTGGGTTCCGGGGGTAGTATGATTCCAAAGCTGAAACTTAAAGGAATTGATGGAAGGGCACCACCAGGTGTGGTGCCTTTGGCTTAATTTGACTCAACACGGGATACCTCACCCGGCCCGAACGTGGCTCAGAGGTGCGTATGTTGCTCTCTCCAGAGTTCCATCCTTTCATTCACTTACAGTCGTATCCTCAAACCCACACCATTTGGACTACTGTGTCTTTCAGAAGTGTTCACCTATCAATACATAATTATGCGGCGTATGCTACACCGCGGGTTGGCTAGTACAAGTATATTTCAGATGCCTCCACACTGGGAGGACTGGAGGAGCAAGCATGACCACAGCACGCTAGATGGCAGCTCCCCTGGGTTGTAGCAGTGCCTAGGACTCCCACAGGTCTCCATGGGAGCTGGAGTTTGGTACAGCCCTGTTGGGGGTCCGTGGGCACTGCCAGGGGGTGCTGCAGCAACTGCTGAGCCCTCATGGGCAGTTCTTCAGCCACACCCGGAAGTGCTGCCAGAAGTAGGTCATCAAACACCTAGGTTCCTTGTATAAGGGGCCAGCAGACACCACTCAGTGTGCCAGAGTCAGGAGGAAGGAGATGAAACTTGCAGGGAGGAGTGAAGGAGAAAAAGAAAAAGTAGAAGAAAGGAAAAGAATTGAGTTGTGTATTGTGCTTGTGATTGGGGCTGTGATTGGGCCTGTGTTGTTGTGCTTGTGTGACACGGGGAAAACGTTTCCCACAAGGGAAAAGAAAAATAAAAAGCCTTGTGTGCTTTGGAGTTGTGCCTCTATGTCTCTCTGTGCCGGGTTGGGGCGGCGATGCCCACCTTAGATGTCCACAATTTATATAAATAAATGTGTGTGTATATATATATATATATATATATATATATACAGGGGGAAATTGTTCTATGCATCTTTCATATCACTACGCTCACTTTTTTCTCAATTAGAGCAGTCACAATGCTCACACTCACTCTAAACAACAGAAATCCTGACAGCCTCTGATGATGCAACCCTCGATTTCAGCTGCAAGCTCTGCAAACGCTACAGCCACAGATTCTACTCTACCACAGAGAGAACACACAATTTCTACTTTATTTTTCCATGGGATTCGCCTTTCCACTGGTTGCAAACTGTGAGCACTTAGATAGTCTGACCACACTGGTATTTTAAGCACTTAGCTATTTTACCACACAGGGTTTTTAAGCCACATAGGCTATTTGGGATCCCTTTAATCTTTGCAGTGTCACAAAGAACACCTCCTATTTTCCCCCAAGAAAACCTACATGGCCACCTTTACCAACATTACTCTCAACTGAGACCTTTTGCAAGACCCAGAGTTTGATCTGGGTGACTCCCCCAGATAGTAGTGGGTAACTTCATCTGGATGGCAACACAAAATAATTTGCCACGTGGCGAGGACTCCTACTCAGCACCATTTCATACTCACCTGCAGTTTCAGATGCTCTCTCTGGCAGGCAAGAGGTCTCACAGAAATTTCTCTCCCCATTCTTTCTTTGACCTTACCTATTGTAACACCGCTGGCAAACTAATTGTGCCACGGTCTACAATCCCTAACCTAGCTACACTAAAACTAACACTAACTCTAGACACAAAATGTAGGCAAGTGTGTCCTGCAATAGGCTGCCATCCCATCTGTGGTCAATTTGTTGTAGTGGTGGTGGTATTTATATGTGTACATAGTACAGTAAATTCTTCTTCACGTATTGAATCAACATGTATCACATTGTCACTCACAGACACCATAGTATACAAGAATGTATTAAAATACACCACTTAATATTATTCAGTAAAAGCACCTATAATATGAAAGCAAAAGGTAATGGAACGACTTCACGTTGGCTACTTCGTGCACACACTCAATCTGGTATCGCTGGCTGGCATGAAAATTCCAACAACTGCCCACTTGCTAGGCTAGGTGAGGCATGTTGCAAACTTTTCACTGTGGCAGTACAGCTAGGTTGTTGGTACAACAGCGAGCCATTTCAGCAGGTCTGCATATAAGTAGCAAGGTTGCTTTTGGTGTGACTGGCATGCAGCACTCTTGTCTGCAACACATCTCCCATACGTATCCAGTCATTTTTAATGCAGTGACGTGTGATTGTCACATAGTAATCTGCTGCCCTTGATGTCCAGCTGTTTCGAGTTAGGGCAACTCTCTCCATTGGCCTGAAAGTTGTGGCAATGCTTTGCTTAAGATCTTCATAAAGCTTAGGTACAATAACTTCACTCTTTTGCTTTCTGCTTGGTATAGTATGCCACGGTTCCAAAACCTGTATCATTTGCTGAAAGCCCTCGTTTTCAACAACAGTGTAGGGTCTTATATTTGTACACATAAAAACTAGTATAGATTCTGTTGCTTTTTTTGTGCGTGATGCTAATTAATTGGAAGCTTGGAGCTATCCACCACCTCCACTGTAGATTGTTTAGGCCCCACTCGTTTGGATGTCAAATGAGATAACGTTTGTGGGTGACGTCAGGATAAATGATTACTCTAATTTGTTGTGATACAACAATATTTAAATTCTGAGTTACACAGCTAACATATGGCTTTGCTTTCATCCAGCTGTTCTTTATCAATGCTCAGTTTGAATCTATACTATGTCCACACATCTGATTTTAACTGATTTCAGTTGAGGAGTACACCTCATTTTGTGCGCGGTAGTAAAGTGCTTTTTTCTGTATTAAACCTTAACAGGTGCATTAGTGACATCTACTGGATCAGACACCAAAAACAAAGATAAGCAAAATCTTCATATAGTAATAAGAGACAGAAAGAGATTTACAAGATCGATGTTGAGACTTTAAGAATCGATATCAAATTGGTTAAACAAAAAATAACAGCGAGAAAATCGATATTTTTACCTAGGCCTACATTGTATAGGTAAAGTGTGTGCATTCTTCTTGAGCCTGCATGAGCTTTCTCTGGTTACTCCATTCTCTTCATAAGTGGGCATGCTAAGTTAATCATGGACTTTATATTGTCTCCATGTAACTGATTGCGCTTGTGTGTATGTGTGCCTTGTGATGAACTGGAGGCCCTGTAGGACACACTGGCATTATCCATTTTGCTATGCCTGGAACACAAGTCCTAGCCTAACAAAAGCTGCTGCCAGACACTTAATTTCAGATTCTTCTTGACTGGGCCTCTCTTTGGAATGCAGCCTCTACACCTTATCTGATAAAATGATCGGATGACAGGTGACAACCCAGAGCAGTTTTCGTAAGGTACAAATTAAGCATTCAGCTCAAATAAACAGCGATAACTCAACAACTTGCAACCCTGAATGACAAAACTTTGCTCCAGTAGTTAACCAATAAGGAATGGCTTATGTGCACTCAAGAAACCAATGGCAAGATACATATTCCTTCCTTTAAAAACCCTTGCACATCCCAAATCTTTGCTCTCTTCATCAGTTTCACTGCTCTCAACCTGGCCATAAGTTCTGCTGTCTAAAGCAAATACCCCACACCCTCTAGACATGGCTATAACAAAGGTTAGAGCAATTATTTTTACTCCAAAGGGCAATCTGGTGAAGGACTTAAAGGGTGAAAGATTTGTCTGTGCTGGACTTGGACACTTAAAAGCCACATGTTCATCTTGCTAACAATGGAAGCCAACTGATCACCAGCTGACCCAGCAGGTGTGACTTTGCTAGCAACCAAGGCCAATGTGTGTAAAACCTAAAGAGAAAACTGCGGTACCACCTGCAACCGGAAGGTGCTACAAAAAGGTGACGAAGAAAAAGAGGTCCTGAACAAAGAAAGAACAAGCACACAGAAATCTTTCCATTTACCAGAGAAAGCCAACCAAGAAAGGAACAAAGCATCACCTACACCGATCCATAAGTACACCTACATTGTTTCCGGGAACAAATTATTTTTTAGGATAAAGCCAGCTAATCTATATATATAAAAATGGAATGGGTGGGTCGTCGGGTGGGCCTTTTTTTCATTCCGTCGTTTTTTCGACGTTTTGAAAATGTAGAATGATTATTTGATTTTTTTGTTTTTATTTGATCGTGTCTATGTAGCCGCCGTCGTAATAAAGTATCGCTAAAATCGTCATTTATCGTAATTTATTTTTGACGTATAACGTCGCCGTCGTCGAGGTCAGTGATACCAGTGCAAAAAATCTGCTTACGGTTGAAAGACACGCCCTACTCACTGGACAGTTAAAAACACCAATCAAACTAACGATGACATCAAGTATTACCCAATCAAAAGTAGGAAAGGAGGCATCTTCATAAAATGCGTGTGGGATGATTTGCATGAGACGCTGCTTTAAAAAAAAAATGATAAAAAAAATACGGGATAAATCCCGTCCAGTATTGATTCAAAACGGGACGCGCAATTTCATTCTCAAACGCGGCACGATTCCGTATTTTAAAGGACGGGTGGCAACCCTACAGTGCCAGGTAACCACCCATACAATCACATTGTGATTCAGACTAGGAATGCAATGAATGTAATTACCCCGATCTACATACAAGGCGAAAGTCTTGCAACATTCAAAGATGATGGTTTGGGATAATTAGTACTTATTAAGTACAACATTGAACATAAAAGAGCTTATGAAGCCTTGAACCGAAAAAAGCAAGATCTCAGAGATCGTAAAAAAAAAAAAAGGAGGTAATGTCGTTTTACTCGCTGTAGATTTTACTCAAACATTACCAGTTATTCCACGAGGGAGACCAGCAGATGAACTCAACGCGTGTTTAAAATCCATGCTTCTCCCACGGTCGGTTATATGTCGCGTGTTCTCGGGTAGGTACACCAAAAAATGTATACATTTAAGCATGTAATGGGCAAACAAAAAATGAGGTATACCCGAAGGCACTGCAGTAGTACTCAATGTAACTTTACTTCTTAAATGTTAATGTTTTACTGTTTAATAATTTATACGCTTCTTATATGTTGTTCAAATTCTTTTATCAAAATACCACTGACAGCGCAATGCACGATAACATCGAGTGAATACACCATACGCATCCGCCCACGGCTGCCCTGCTGTGCGCAGATAGGACTTGATTGTACAATAAAATAAAATAAAGATAAAAAGACTAAAACAATCATCACCCATAAAGCGGATAGTAGACGTGACGTACTATATGTGTACCACATTTCAAGTGTATAGGTGCAACGGTTTGCGAGCTACAGGTCATTTAAAATCCTGGACAGACACACAAATTGCCACGGTAGCAAATTACAGAAGAAGATTTTACTGTTTAATAATTTACGAGCTGTATATACCCGGCGTTGCCCGGGGCAGAAGTAACGTAATCGGTCAAACACTTACATATATACCAAAGTAAACCTAATCGGTCAAACAGTTACATATATAAAAAAACCGAACCTAATCGGACAAACAGCTTCATATATACAGAAGCGAACCTAATTGGTCAAACAGTTATGCATGTGCAGAATGATTTTACAAACATTATGCGTGTTAACAATCATGAAAAAGAAAAGATTGAGGAACTGTTCTTCTATATGTGATGAAGCCACTAATAAGACAGATTTTTTTCAGGACCCAGCTGTTTCATAACTAAACTACTGCCACCCCAAAGTAATGCCTAATAGTGGTTTTTGGGGTAGCTGTGGAATAAAAAGGGTGTTTTTTAGTCAGTAAGAATCTGACAGTACCCTTCAGTACGGGCTGAAGGGTGCCTATGTAAGGTTTTACATCCTTCCCGTATGGAAAAAAAAACATACTAAACTTTTTTTTCATCATTACAGATAATCTCAGTCAAATGGAAGTACGCATTCTCAATTTATTTTTATGTAATTTTTACTTTTTCACAAAGCCATCCCATTCCAATTTGTATGAATAAACTTTTGCTACAGAGTTAGCAAAAGTTTATTCATGCACATATTTTAATACGGATAATCTATCTCTAATCAAGGTTCTCATTTTCATTCTAATTTAAAATAATAATAGATACTCATTTTTTTCTTCTGTTTTAGAAAAACCAATCTATGCCACCTACGTCTTCGTCAAGTCAGCTTCATCCAGCTTCATCACATATACAAGAAGAGTTCCTCAATCTTTTCTTTTTAATGATTGTTAACACGCATAATCTTTGTAAAATCATTCTGCACATGCATAACTGTTTGACCAATTAGGTTCGCTTCTGTATATATGAAGCTGTTTCATCGATTAGGTTTGCTTTTGTATTTATGTAACTGTTTGACCAATTAGGTTTGCTTATGTATATAGATTAGCTGTTTGTCCGATTAGGTTCGCTTCTGTAGATATGAAGCTGTTTATCCGATTAGGTTCGCTTTTTTTATATATGTAACTGTTTGACCGATTAGGTTTACTTTGGTATATATGTAAGTGTTTGACCGATTAGGTTACTTCTGCCCCGGGCAACGCCGGGTATATACAGCTCGTACATTATAGTATTGGTAGCACGGCAAATGAAAAGTAACAACATCTGTGAAGGATTTGTCTTTAGCTGTTATAAGCTTCTTCCTAAATCCAGTAGGAAAGTTCAGGGTAGCAGCTCACACACACAGAGAACCTGTGTGTAAAGTGGGAGGGGGATAAGCTAGTGCAGACTAGCTGCCAGTAAATCAACATCACCTTCACAGTGCAGGCACTAGAAATTTTGTGACTAGTTAAAGAACTTATCCATCTTGACCACATGAATTGAAGATCAGGATTCATAAATTATGTGCCTTTTTTCTCCAGAGAGAAAAAGATTGATTTAAGCCAAGAGATAAAATTTATAAGTTATGTGTCTTTTTCTAAAGGAGAGAAAAGGTTCAACAAAGATGTCATAATTTAATGTTTTGCGTTGTTTGTTATGGTCCTTAGTCTATATATAAGACAATATACACTGCCTGGCCAAAAAAAAAAGTCGCCACCAAAAAAAAAGGTCACACACTCTAATATTTCGTTGGACCGCCTTTAGCTTTGATTACGGCACGCATTCACTGTGGCATTGTTTCGATAAGCTTCTGCAATGTCACAAGATTTAGTTTCATCCAGTGTTGCATTAATTTTTCACCAAGATCTTGCATGATGGGCGCATCACTTCATCTGCCTCTCTTCTTACCCTGATGTGCCCATCACTCTGGAACAGGGTAAATCTGGACTCATCAGACCACATGACCTTCTTCCATTGCTCCAGAGTCCAATCTTTGTGCTCCCTAGCAAATTGAAGCCTTTTTTTCCGGTTTGCCTCACTGATTAGTGGTTTTCTTACGGCTACACAGCTGTTCAGTCCCAGTCCCTTGAGTTCCCTTCGCATTGTGCGTGTGGAAATGCTCTTACTTTCACTATTAAACATAGACCTGAGTCTACTGTTGTTTTTCTTCGATTTGATTTCAAACGTTTAAGTGATCGCCGATCACGATCATTCAAGATTTTTTTCCGGCCACATTTCTTCCTCGAAGACGATGGGTCCCCGCTATCCTTCCAGTTTTTAATAATGCGTTGGACAGTTCTTAACCCAATTTTAGTAGTTTCTGCAATCTCCTTAGATGTTTTCTCTGCTTGATGCATGCCAATGATCTGACCCTTCTCAAACAGACTAACATCTTTTCCACGACCACGAGATGTGTCTTTCGACATGGTTGTTTAAGAAATGAGAAGAAACTCATTGCACCAGTTGGGGTTAAATAACTTTGCCAGCTGTAAGATAATCGTCCATGCAGTAATTATCCAATAGGAGGCTCGTACCTATTTGCTTAGTTAAATCCAGGTGGCGACTTTTTTTTTGGCCAGGCAGTGTATATAGTATATACTTGCTTATATCCAACTTCTGTTATCCTCATGTTATTTTTTTTTATTGCAGCAAGCGTGTTAGGATTATTTCTTGAAAAAAAAAAAGTATTGTCACATTTGAACTACAGCAGAGAAAGGGAAATTATTTAATGGAGACTTTAGTCTATTTATGAATTTCGTTTATAAAATATTTAGATCTCTTCATAAATCTGAGATCCTTGGGTGGGCAGAAGTTAAAATCCTCATATCTCCTACATTAATTTGGTGCCCCAGGGTGGGCATCTTACTAATTTTTTAAAATGAATTACTGGTATTGCCAAAGTCAGCACTGAAATTAACTGATCAAGTAACATCAATCAATCAGTTCTTCTTCTCACACTATAAGAGCCATTTCCTAGTTACATAAGAATCATAAATGTTTTACTAAACGATAGTGCATAATCTGTGGGAGGTTCCTGTAACCCCCATAAGTTGAATTGAATTGGTATATTCTAGCTACAGTATTTCTAACTTCTCTGACTAAACATTAATCTCAGCTAGTGACCAGCCTTGCCATGTATAAGGGGCACATGGTTTTAAACCGTGCCTTTCGTGCCTTGCGTACCTTGTGTGCGTGTTTTGTGTGCTATGAAACATGTAAGACAAAGCACTTAATTGGAAGTGCTGTGCCGTACGTTTAAAGCGTACAGAAGAAGAAGTTAAGAATCTTTTAAGTATAGAAACAACTAAAGTTTTACAAGAAAAGCTAAGTTTAGAGAAGATACATTTTTTCTTTTTTTTTGCATTTTATTCTACGTGTGTAACAACTTTTTTCTTTATTCTTGTACTTTGAATTTTCACTAAATATTTTAAAACAAACTTTTGGACTGAGAAATTTCATTTCGGCATGAGATTTTCCCATGCTTGATCTCGCCTTACACTCCTGCGGCTACACACACCTTACAACCCCCCAGGGTCATTTCTTGTGTTCTTCCCGATGCTTCCAAGGAGGGTTCAGGCTTCCCACATCCCAGTAGCTGCTCACAATATTTTTATTGGAGAGACAAAAATACATTTGTATACATTTTGATAAAACAACAGCACAGGCCTGCTTTTTACTCTTAATATATCTTCTGATGGGTGCATTCATTCAGAAGTGAGAAAAAAGGGGCAAGTTTGTACTTCATACAATTTTTACTGTTTGGCAACATCTGAAATACACAACTGTATTTGACATTAAACATCAGCCCAAAAATACTTTCTTTATGAAACTACACTGAGAAAAAATTAGCTAATGTCTGAATGTGACTTGTAAGTGATACTTGACAAACACTGGCCCTAATCTAATCAAAAAACATGTTAATTAACATCTGTATTCAGTCATCTTAGTTTTTTTCCTGCTTCACAAAACATACTTATGATTTTTATGAACTGTCATATCAGAGTCAAGCAGTTCCTTTGACTTCAAGATATCTTAAAAAAATTGTTAATAACAAGCCACTTTATTGATTCATTCACTCAATGCTTAACTACCTACTTCTGACTCCCTAATTATCCAATTCAATTAATTTTCTTTTGTTCCTCGTCTTTCCTTTACAACTTGCAAGTGCAGGCAGTTCAGTGACATCTGCTATCTGTTGGAATGAAATGCTGGTTTTTTAATATACTTTTTTTATATACTTTGTTAATCCCCAAGGGGAAACTGTCTTTTTGCATGACCACTGGGGGTCAGAGAGCAGGGTCAGCCATTGCACAGCACCCATTTTGCCAGCTAAACTAATGTTCTGTTTATGAAAGTGTGTTTAATTCCTTGATGACAGTTACACCTTTAGAGTTTTAGAATTGCCTGACCATCTTCTGGTAATTATGCAGGCTGAATCTCTGGAGCCAGTTTGGATAAATTTAGTTTTGGTATAGAATAATCAACTTTAAATTCCTGCCTTGTAATCCTCTACTGCACATAAAGGCATTGATAGTGTTACTGCCAAGAGCTCTCAGAATCTCTCTTGGTTTTCATTTGATGTGATAACCCATTAAGAGCAGACTGGATTGTATTTCTCCTATGTATGTAAAGAAGGGACCCTCAGTCTACTCTAATGACTTGAGTAAACCCCATCACACTATACGACTATTTCAGTCATAGGCTTCATTTTCTTAATCTTAGTGAGTTATGGACAGTTGTGGCATGCGGACTTGAACATCCCCAAGGACCCAGTTCACAGAGCTCTGAGTAAAGGAGTGACAACCTTATCAAATCAAGGAAAATGAGTGTTCTGAACTGTACAAACAGTGAAGTGTCTAGTTAATGTCTAGTCATTGGCAAAGTTTCTCCACATTGATCGGCTTCCAAAATGTGTCAAACTTGCAAACTTCCTATTGCTTTTCTAAAGTGTTACATCTGTACTGAGAAGTGATGAGAAGGCTGTGTAATCGGACGCCCCAAAGCCAACAAGATCCAGTTAAGTGCATCTATTTTTTTTAATATATTCACGTGTGTATGTATGTATGTATATACGAGGGTTGTTCAATAAGTTAGTATGAAAGAAAGTAGCAAGCATGTTGAAACATGTCTCAAGGTTACTCATGCACAGTTGTGGCTCAGTGCAAGTCTAACATTCTAAGAGAGAGGATGTCAGGAGAGTTGTTGTGCGAATCAAGTAAAAAAATGCTAGATTTGGAGCAACGTTCAGTGATAAAATTTATCACAAAAGAAGGGAAAAAGCCAAATAAGATCCATGAGTGCATGACTGCAGTTTATAATGAGTCTGTCCCATCATCCTACAAAGTAAAATATTGGAACAAGCAGTTTAAGTGGGGTAGAGAGTCCACTGAAGATGACACTCACACTGGTCAGAAATGTGCAACAAAAACAGACAAATTAAGGCTTCTTGAATAGATGAAGGGCATCTCATCAGGTACAGCTTGGAAAATAATTCATGAAAATTTAGGCATGTCAAAGGTCAAAGCAAGATGGGATCCAAGAATGCCGACGCCATGTCAGATGGTCCTGAGGCTCTAGTGCTGTCAGGAGAACTTGGAGATGCTCCATGAAGACCAAATGAATTTTTTTCATTGTTTGGTGACTGGAGATGAGACTCAGGTCCATCACAGAGATCCTGAGCCCAAAATGGAGTAAATGCAGTAGAAGCACAAGTCATCCCTTACCCTAAAAAAGTTCAAAGACAGAAAAATCTGCAGGCAAAGTAATGGCAACGGTCTTCTGGGATATTGCAGGACTTTTCCTTCTGGAGTTCATACCATACAAGACAACCATAAATAGGTAGAGTTAATGCCAACATAATGATCATTTTGCGGGAGTCAATCAAGAAGAAAAGACGAGGAAAATTTGCAGCAAGCATGCCGTTTTTTCACGACAATGCGCCAGTTCACATGTCACGTCAATCACAATCTGCCATCTTAGAATGTGGGTTCCAGCCTCTGAACCATCCACCCTACAGACCTGACCTGGCTCCCTCAGGTTATTTTGCTATTCTTTTTCTAGTGCATGAATCAATTCTCCTAAAAATAAAGAGATTTATGGATTATTAAGCCTTTCTTAAAAAAAAGGACTTTATAGTGAACTGTAGCATTTAAAGAAAAGCAAATTCTGCCAATATAGTCTGGGTAGAATACTGTACATTAATATTTACAGTACATCTGTGCAAGGGTATATTCTTGCATTGCAGCCAGTTCTCCTGACAGAAAAGCACTGAATTAAGAAAGATCATAAAAGAATAATGTAGAATAAGTATTCAAAAAGCTAGTAAGATATAATAACAGTGAAAATTTGTTATGGACTCTATGACACACTGTTTGGAGAAATAGAGTATGTAGAAAGCCACCAGAAGCTGGCCAGTAGACAAATCGGAAATAGGCCAGCAAAAAAACTGGAAAAATGCTGCATTTACACACAAGGAAAATTTTTGGAGTTACCATTTGTGACATCACACCTTCCCACTCTTTTGCATTTTGGGAAAAACACAAGTTTGTTGTTGATTTTGCTAGTGGCTAGGCACAAAGAGCCAATTAAATTTTAGCAGGTTTTTTATTTCCCAAAATAATAAATGTAATTTCTGGATGACCTGGTATTTGTTGTTTTAATTTATATAGTGAAATGAGGTAAGAGGTCAGCATCACATTACAACAAAGTTGGCAGTTTGTTGAAATATGGAAACAAGTTTATATTTTCAGTATTTCTCACTAACACAGTAAAATAATTTTAATAAATACATAATCAAACAGAGTAATGTGAAAACAAACTATATTGGGACACTGGGGCTCCAAAACATTCCTGATATTGATTGACAACAATCATTAAAGTTGAATTACTGTAGATCAGGGGTAGGCAATGTCGGTCCTGGTGAGCCGCAGTGGCTACAGGTTTTCATTCAACCCAATTGCTTAATTAGAAACCAATCATTGCCAATCTCAGACCTTATTTAATTTTATGGCTTGTTAGTCTGTGCAATGTAAGGCTCTTATATCCTAGATTTTTTTCCTTTTCAAGGATATCATCCAAATAATTTGAAGCCTAAAACAGATCATTTTCAGTCTGTCACATTTTTCTATTAAGTGTTTTATTAAATCAAACAGTGCATGATGAACACACACAGATGTAATTGGAAAAAAGCTAGCTGGAGAACTGCTGGCTGCTTTGTCTTTTACATCTTATTGCTAATAAGGAGCAATTAAAACACTGAATGCAGCAGTTTAAGATTGAAATAAGCAATTAAGGTTGGAGAACCTTAACAAGCGAGACCACTAAAATGAAGCATCAAAATGTCACTTAAGCAATATGTGCTTCATCAGCAATAATTGAGTTCTCGTTAAGGAACTGGGTTGGAACAAAAACCTGCACATACTGTGGCACTCCAGGACCGACGTTGCCTACCCCTGCCTTACAGATTCAGTTCTGGAGGGCCGCAGTGGCTACAGCTTTTTGCTCCAACCCAATTGCTTAATAAGAAGCACTTATTGCTCAAGTAACACTTCTGCTTCACTTTAGTTGTCTCGCTCGTTAAGATTTTGTACACTTATTGCTTATTTTAGCCTTAAACAGCTGTAGTCTTGGTTTTTAATTGCTCCTTATTAACAATAAGATGCCAGTGACAAAAGAAACCAGTATTTCTCCATTTAGCTTGTTTCCATTTACACCTGTGTGTATTTAACATGCACTATTGGGTTTAATTAAATACTTGGAAGGAAAGGGAAGAGAAAAAAGTGAAGCACTGAGAATTACTCATCTGTTTTAGACTTCTAATCATTTGGATGATATCCTTAGAAAGGAAAAAAAATCTAGGATATGAGAATGACTTGACATGGCAGAGTTAAAGCACTAACAAGTCATGAAATTAAATAATTGACAAGGATTGGTTTTTAATTAAGCAACTGGGTTGGAACAAAAACCTGCAACCACTGTGGCTCTCCAGGACTGACTTTGCCCACCTGTGCCTTACAGGATGATGTGGAAGGTTTAAGAAGAATTAAGTATGAATTGAGGGCGGCGCAGTGGGTAGCACTGCTGCCTCACAGTTAGGAGACCTGGGTTCGCTTCCCGGGTCCTCCCTGCGTGGAGTTTGCATGTTCTCCCCATGTCTGCGTGGGTTTCCTCCCACAGTCCAAAGACATGCTGGTTAGGTGGATTGGCGATTCTAAATTGGCCCTAGTGTGTGCTTGGTGTGTGGGTGTGTTTGTGTGTGTCCTGCGGTGGGTTGGCACCCTGCCCGGGATTGGTTCCTGCCTTGTGCCCTGTGTTGGCTGGGATTGGCTCCAGCAGACCCCCCCGTGACCCTGTGTTCGGATTTCAGCGGGTTGGAAAATGTATGGATGGAAGTATGAATAGAAGCCACAGTCTATCCCAGATATTCCTTCTTGGTAAATCTGCTGCTCATGTAGAATTTTCTGTTTAGAACTTCAAACAATGGCTTACTTTAGAATATCTGGCAATCAATTAAAATCTAAGATTATGCAATGTGTGGCAGGTAAACATGTATTGGCCACCTAGAGCTTTACAAAAAAGTGTCAAGATGGTTCAGTGCGATGATGGGTGATAGCTAATTTTACCCAAGAATCCAAAGCAAACAGGGGAAAACACAATGTGTACAATATATAACATAATATTTTGTAACCTGCTCTATCCAACTCAAGACTGGGTGCTAGAGCTTATAATGCCTTACACTTAGTGCTGCTTCAAAACAGCCCTGAGCAGGGCACGCGCTCACACACACACACGGCCAATATGGAAATAATGATCACACTAGTAAGCTGGCCCTTAGGAATGTACATGTCTGGCCGACATTGTAGACAGCTTCACCTGCCAAAAGTGTTTAGTTAATTCAGAGTTGGTCAGGAAAATACGCGAATTGGAGGACCGCGTTAGGAATCTGATAGCGATTAGGCAAACCGAAAATTGGATCGACTCGGTTTGTTTAGACAATTCGGCTACTTCTGATTCGGCTTCAGTCTCTCCTGGTCCCACTGTAGTCAGTGCACGGCCAAAGTCAGCAGCACCAATTCAGCCACAGGGCGAGTGGGTAACAGTAAGACGGGGGTCTAAGAATCCAAAATGTAGTCCCCCGGCACCCAGGTCACCAATTCGGACCCAGAACAGATTCTCAGCACTCCGCAGCGCGCCTGTGGAAACTGAGAATAAGAAAGTGCTCATAATTGGCAATTCCATAGTGCGGAATGTTAGAATTCCAAACTATGTTAAACCAGCAGTTCATGTTAAGTGCCTCGCAGGGGCCAAGATTTCTGGCATAGAGGCCGCATTGGACCGTGTCGCCGACGATGAAGTATCTACCTTATTGCTGCATGTCGGCACTAATGATATTTATTCACAGCAATCTGAGGTATTAAAGAGGAACTTCATCTCTCTTTGCATCAAAGCTAAAAGAAAATGTCGGAATTTAGTTGTATCTGGCCCCTTACCAAGATTATATAGAGGGGATGTGATTTATAGCAGATTGCATTCCCTTCACTGCTGGCTAGAAACCTGGTGTGCAAACAAAAGCATAGCGTTTGTGAACAATTGGGATGATTTTTGGGAAAGGCCTGGATTTTTCAGAAGAGATGGTCTTCATCCTAACTGGAGGGGATCTTATGTATTATCCCAAAATATGGCAGCAAAACTGCCTGGTTGACTGATTAGAGCACCATCCAGGCCGCAGTCATGTGATCTTAAATCACAGGCTGTTGTTTATCCCACCTGTTACTTTCCTGAAGCTGTTACCCATAATCCTTGTCTTGGGGCATCCAGTAAATTTAGTCTTGATACAAACCTTAAATTAATTGATAACCAAAAAATAAGGTGTATAATTAGACCAAGGGATAAAACCAGACCCTCCACCGGGGCATCTGTAATAGAAATTTACTACAAATTAAAACAAAAAGTATATCACCAATTCAGAAAGAAGCATACAGTTTTAAATGCTGCTTATTGAACATTCACTCTCTTGGCACTAAAGCTGTTTTGGTAAATGATATTATATTAAGTACAAAATCTGATCTGTGTCTTCTCACCGAAACCTGGCTTAGTAAATGTGACACTGTCCCCCTAGCTGAGGTGTCACAAGATGGCTACTCGTTCCTTCATAAGTCTAGAGATTCAGGTCGAGGAGGGGGCCTTGGAATAATTCATTGTAACAAAATGCAAATCACTTCTAAAAATTTAGGCAACTTTACATCCTTTGAGGCATTCATTTTAAATATTAAAACAGATTCCAACACAATTATAGTGCTAGTCTACAGACCACCAGGGCCGTATTCATTGTTCATGTCTGAATTTAGCAACCTTTTATCTGACTTGGCTATAAATTATGATCACGTAGTACTGATGGGAGATTTTAATGTACACATTGATGTGGAAACTGACACTTTTAGCAAATGTTTTACTTATTTGTTAAATTCAGTAGGATTTTGTCAGAATGTCAGAGGTCCAACTCATAATCATAACCACACATTAGATTTAATTATAACTTACAAAGTTGAAATTCAAAATTTAATTATTACTCCATTAAATGAAGTTATTTCCGATCATTACTTAATTACATTTGATTTAGTCCTGCCCTTGCCAACACACTCCCAGATTAAAACAAAGACAGTGCGACATCTAGATTGTAATTCTGCTTCAAAATTTATAGATACTTTGAGTAAGTCGAGTGTAATTGTGGAAAACCATTTAGATCATTTAACATCAAATGTAAACATGGAAAACAATTTAGATCAGCTAACATCACATTATAATGTGACCTTGAGAGATGCTCTGGACACAGTGGCTCCCCTTAAAACAAAAGTGATCAAAGCACATAGAAACTCTCCCTGGTTTAATAAAAACACGTGAGCTCTTAAATTAGTGTCGAAAACTGGAGCGCAGATGGAGAACAACAAAGCTACATGTCTTTCAAATTGCATGGACAGAGAGTGTTAATAAATATAAAAAAGCCCTCTTTAAAGCTCGGTCAGAATACTATTCTACATTAATAGATAACAATAATAAAAATCCTCGGGTACTGTTTAGAACAGTGGCTAAATTAACAAATGGAAATTCAGATCAACAGTGCAAAATACCAACAGACATTAGCAGTACAGACTTTATGAACTTCTTCAATGAGAAAATTAAAAATATAAGATCCCAGATCTCTGCATCACAGTACAAACCAAATACTAGCTTAGCAGACCCTGTCTCACATTGCACTCAGCACCTTAGTAATTTTAATCCTGTAACTGAGCAGGAAGTATTAAGTTTAATTTCTAGGTGGCGCAGTGGTAGTGCTGATGCTTTGCAGTAAGGAGACTGTGGAAGATTGTGGGTTCGCTTCCCGGTTCCTCCCTGTGTGGATAGCGCTTTGAGTACTGAGAAAAGCGCTATATAAATGTAATGAATTATTATTATTATTTAAAATGAAGCCCACTACTTGTTCCCTAGATCCAGTGCCAACAAAACTAGTAAAAAGTGCAATGGATGTTCTTGCAGCGCCTATCCTAAACATTATCAATAGTTCATTATTGCATGGCACAGTACCTGATACACTAAAAGTGTCAGTCATTAAACCATTACTTAAAAAGTCAGACCTTGACCCACATATACTAAATAATTATAGGCCTATTTCAAATTTACCGTTTCTCTCTAAAATACTAGAAAAAGTATTCGCCAGTCAGCTTCAGTCACACCTTACGCATTACAATTTATTTGAGAAATTCCAGTCTGGTTTTCGCACTGGTCATAGTACAGAAACGGAACTAACACGGGTTGTAAATGACATTCTGATATCCTCTGATGAAGGAAAGTCCACTGTAATTATGTTGTTGGACTTAAGTGCAGCATTTGACACCATCGACCATTCTATTTTACTGCACAGGCTAGAAAATGATGTTGGGCTTACAGGCACCGTTCTCGTTTGGTTTAGTTCTTACTTATCAAATCGATTCCAATATGTACAGAAATGTGCTGACAGTACTCCATCATTATACACAGAAGTTCAATATGGTGTCCCGCAGGGCTCAGTACTGGGACCTTTACTGTTTTCACTTTACATGCTTCCACTGGGATCTCTCATTAGGAAACATAATGTTAATTTTCACTCGTATGCAGATGACACCCAGTTATACCTTTCATTTAAATCAGATGAAGTTTCTCCAATGTTGTCTTTAATTAGTTGTGTTAGTGAATTAAAGGAGTGGATGAATAAGAACTACTTGTCTTTAAATACAGATAAAACAGAGATGTTAATTGTTGGAGGGAATGATGCTGATCACAACAATATTTTGTCATCATTTAACTCAGTTGGAATCCCAGTCAATTTTACTGAATCAGCCCGCAATCTAGGAGTTATCTTTGACTCTAGCATGTCATTTAAAGCGCATATTACAAAGTTGTCCAAAACATGTTTCTTCCATCTTAAAAATGTTAGGAAATTAAGGCGCTTTTTAAATAAACAGGATTCTGAGAAACTAATTCATGCATTTATCTCTAGTAGGATTGACTACTGCAATGCGGTGTTCACTGGATGTTCAAACTGTTCTTTATACAGCCTCCAGTTAATCCAAAATGCGGCTGCGAGAATTATTACAAGAACAAGAAAATACGAACACATAACTCCAGTTCATAAATCCTTACACTGGCTCCCGGTTAAGTTTAGGGCAGATTTCAAAATCCTTCTTTTAACATATAAAGCATTAAATGGTCGAGGTCCGGCTTACTTGTCTGAACTTATCATGACTTACAAACCTGAGCGCACATTAAGATCTCAAGATGCCGGTCTGCTTATGATTCCAAGGATTAATAAAATAACAGTGGGAGGTCGAGCTTTTAGTTACAGGGCCCCTAAACTGTGGAATGGTCTGCCTGCTACTATAAGAGATGCCCCTTCGGTCTCAGCTTTTAAATCCTGGCTGAAGACTCACCACTTCAGTTTAGCATATCCAGACTAGAGCTGCTGATTAACTGTACAGACTGCATCTCTGTTGTTAGTCATTAGCACTTAAACATAAGTAACATGACAGTTATAATTGTATAATAACCCTCACTTATTCTGTTTTTCTTCTCGGTACTCAAATGTGGCACTTGGTGCCATGGCCCACCTGCCAAGTTGTTTTGCCTGCCTAAGGAAAAGTCATCCCAGATGGAGGATCGCAGGAATCGTGGGAGAGAGGGGTCCTTTCGTCAGATTGGCTGGCCCAGCACTGTTTCAGCCGTGGAATGGCCAAATGGGGGAGGCAGCTTGAAGGATGAGGTCTCCAGGACTCTACACAAATCCAAATCTTATCATGGGATATATCATCTACTCTAAATTCTGCTCTGTACTTCTAAAATTTATATTTTTTATTTCTTACTATATTGAGAAATTGTTCTGTTCTGTGTACTGCATTGTATTGTATTGACCCCCTTCTTTTGACACCCACTACACGCCCAACCTACCTGGAAAGGGGTCTCTCTTTGAACTGCCTTTCCCAAGGTTTCTTCCATTTTTTCCCTACAAGGTTTTTTTGGGAGTTTTTTCTTGTCTTCTTAGAGAGTCAAGGCTGGGGGGCTGTCAAGAGGCAGGGCCTGTTAAAGCCCATTGCGGCACTTCCTGTGTGATTTTCGGCTATACAAAAATAAACTGTATTGTATTGTACAAGGAAAACTCCACTTGGACAACAACCAAGAGTAGGATTCAAACCCTGGGCGCTGGATACATGAGGTGGCAGCACTACCCACCGTGCCTATAAAAAGTATTCATCCCTTAGAGGTTTCCACATTTTATTGGGATACATCATTGATTCACAGTGGATTTATTAGTTAACACTTTAGTTTTGTACTGCAAAAATCCATCTATTGCACATTTACTCTTATGGAACAAGACCGTAACAAACACTTCTTTTGGTGACAATACACTTACAAAGCAACAGCAAAATGATTATTCATCTATGCAATGTAGCCTACTAAAATAACTTCACTTTGGAAGAGTCAGAAGTGTCTTATGAGAGACTTGTGTCTCTTAATATTGCATACTTCATTGTAAGACTTGTGAATCCTTAATATTCATAAATAATTTTACCAGCATATAAAATACCAGACTGCACACAGATGTATAGCCATTTTACTGATGCTTTGTATGTGTTATGAATACCAAAAGATGCCTATTGATGAGGTCTTGTTACTTAAGAGTAAATGAGTAATAGATGCATTTGTGCTGTGCCTAAAGTGTTACCATTTGTTTTAATTCTTTTTGACCCTGTTCAACAGAAAAAATATTTTTTAATGTCAAAGCAGTCTATTTTAATTGCAAAAAAAAATCAACAAATAATTGATCACAAGTATTCATCCCCTTTAATTTGACACACATAAATCCTCATTGGTGGAGCAAATAATTTATAAAAGTCATATGTTAAATGGAGATCACTTGTCTGATGTCAAACAGGTTAACTGACTGTAATATAGATGCACCTTATCTAGAAGGTGTTGTAAGTCAGTATCATCACCTAACAAACACAATGAAGACAAAAGAATACCCTAAGCAAATCAGTGAAAAGGAAACTGAAAAGTGCAAGTCAGGGGATGGAGGCAAGAAAATATCGTAATCACCGAATATCCTTTGAAATCCAGTTAAATTATTAAGAAATGGAAAGAGTAAATTTGCCAAGAGCAGGTCGTCCACATAAAACTAAGTGATTGTGCAAGAAGAAGATTAGTGAAGGAGGCCACAGAGACAGATAAAAACTCTGAAGGAGGCACAAGCTACAGTGGATAATACTTGAGAGACTGTGCATGCAACAAACAATGCACATCCTATCTCGACTATAGTTTTTCAGAAGGCACATGGGAGAATCTGAAGTCAGCTGGAAGAAGGTTCTATGGTCTGATGGAGCATCTTGCCAAACTGATAAGTGCAATGTTTTTCATAAGAAATACTGCACAAAATCATGAATGCAGCATAATACAGGGGAATCCTGGTGGATATTCCTAATGCAGTCTGCAAGAACCTGCACCTTAGCAAATGCTTTGTTTTTCAGTTAGACAACAACCCCAAGCGTAAATAACAGAGGAACAGCTTATAACAACAATGTTAAAGTCCTGGAGTGGCCAAGTCATAGTCCAAATATCAATCCAATTGAGAATTTGTAGCAACACTTGAAAAAGGCTGCTCACTCACAATTCCTCTATCCTACACCAGTATTCCTAAGGACAATGGGGAAAAACTGCAGTATCCAGATGTGTAAAGTTAATAAGAGGGATACCTGTGTATGCAGACTCAAGCATAGAACTGCTGTCAAAGGCGCACCTACTAAATATAGATTTGTATGGATGCATACTTACAACATCAGTTACTTTGTTTTATATATTTATAATAAATTTAGACCTCTTTGGAGATGAAATTAAATTAGTCTTTTTTCAGCCTTATCAACATAAAAAAAACCAAATCAAATCCACCGAGATTCAATGTTGTATAACAATAATATCTGAAAACTTTCAAGGGGTAAATACTTTTTTTAAGCACTGTATACATTGTGACTGCATTGACACTCAACCAACAAGTGCTCAAACTGTTTTAATAAAGTTTCCATTCATAAGCAAAGAAAATGCATTTAATAAAAATAAAGAAAATTCTCAATCATACACACACAACATTCTCAAACTCACTTAAACCATTTTAGGGTAGTGGGATGCTGAAGCTTTTTGCGGACAGTCCCAGACCTGGTGGTGCTACAGCATAAGGACCAATCACACAGATACCTGAAACTCACACCCAAACAGGGCCAATCCAGAACAGACAATGAACATAACCTGCATGTATTTGGGGATGTGAGAGGAAAACAGGAGTACATGCATAAAAGCCAAAGAGACGTACAGAGAAAGTGCAGATTCAACATGGATAACAGCTGGATGCAAGATTTTTAATCCAAGATGCTAGATTTGTTAGGCTGAAGCTCCACCACTGTACCATCACGCCACACAGCTAGCAACAGGTTAGTCAAAACTGACAAAGGTACGGGGAGTACAGAAGCTTATCTTGTCACAGAATTGTTTTTTTTGGTGTTTTCAAGTTTTGCTTTATTATACTAATTATTGTTATAACTTACACTAGCTATGCTTGATGCCTAAATTATAACATAAGGTAATCTTGCCTGCTAATTTTATAGCTCAAGGTATTTGTTATTGAGAAATTATTGTGTCTGACCCATATTTCAAGAGGTAATGGTAGGTTAACACTTGAGAATATTTCAACTTTTACACTTGCACCTTTTAATTATTATACTGGAGCTAGAAAATATATAATTTGTTTTCATTCTTTAAACGCTTGGTGTTTATTGCTCTCTTAATGCCAAGGACAAGATTTGCAGTCTGTGTGACCATGAGGAATATCTGTTGTTATGAAATACACCGATTACCCCAATACATAGTTTGGTCCTCTTTGTTAGCACATTTTGCTTTCTGAAAACATAAAAATATCTTTTTTTTGAGGATTTTAAAACAGGTGTTTGAGAGTTGACATTAATCTCTGCCTTTAAGCAAGTTAGACCACCAAAACACTGTCTTACTTTTAATCATTAAAAATGGATGCTCTCCTTTTTTACCATCACCACCAGTTAGACAGGTAGTTATTAACTGTAATTAGCAGCTTGCTTCTCACTGATCTGCTTTAGCATATGGCACATCAAAAATACATCTTTAAATTAAGGACAATACTTTTAATGCTTTTAAAATGTGACACAGAGCTTCTGATACGGGAAGGAGAAGAGGTAAGAAGAAGAACAAATAAAAAGAAAATCGATGATACAATATTGAAAGTTTACATCAATTGTTAATATACTGTACTTCCCAAAATCTCGAAAATGAAACTAAATATTTTCTAGGGCTTTTTTTCCAGTTTAAACACATTAAGAAACGACAGTTGTTTCCATTTCCTTCACTAAAAAATACACAATAAATATAAACATGTTTAAAGGTTGATTGACCTCAATTCCTATATGTTTGCAAGGTTACAATTTCCCTAAACATAAAAGTAAAGAGTGGCATTATCGATTAAATATGCCAAGGAGTATGAACAGTTTTCCCACCACAGATTACCTGTAAAATGCTAGTAGTAAAATTATGGCTAGAGAGAGAGAAATGAAAATGAAGGGCACTGAACCACAGCTGCTTGAGGAAGGCTATGAAAGGAAAGCCGCCCTGCCTGCAATGGCTCATCTTTTAGATAAAAAGCACGGCTCTTTTGTACTACAAGAAAAAAAAAAAAAAAGACAGTACCTTTCTGGATTTTGAAAATATTCAGAAGTACCTGAAGTTGATCACTTCCTGACACCTTAGTCACTACTGAACATGGCAAATTGTAAATACTCTGCTCTGATCAAATGAACCATACTGTATTTGACTGACCAGCCAAGCTCAAAGTGTTAACTTTCCTGACTCCTACAGGGTGAAAATGGCAGGAGATCCAGTCTGGAGAGCTTACGGATATGAAGTGCATTTGTCTTTCAAAGCAAAATACTTTTATTGTTCTCCTTCATGTTTTATAGAGGTTTATTTTGGATGGATAAAGATATATAACACTGACTAGAGAACTGCACAGATGCTGTAATACACATTCTATACCAATTGAAAAAAAATACTTTTAAAATTTGATATACTTGAATTTTTGAAAATTTGTGAACAATTCTGAGCCCTGTTGACAACCATAAAAACAATGCAATTATTTTGACTACATTGGTTATTATACCGATATAGACTTTCCAATTGGTTTCCCCAAGCAATGCGGTAAACAAACCAATTAAAATAAAGTGTACATAATATCTTACACAACAGATAGAACAATTCCAATACAGAAAGCAAAGTCTAAACTTAAGATGAAATTCACACCATGCATCTCCCAATAAATAACAATACACATAAAATCTGTTAGCTCATGGTTGATTATAAAAAAAAAAAAAAAAAAAATAGAAAAAAATAACAATTTAACTGTATAGCACTTTATAAGAACTAACATTTTCTTGATGTGATATCTTATAATATTAAAGTTTCAAAACTGAACTACTATATATACAGTGGGTATATGGTATAGTAATATCTATATAAAATGTATTAAGGAAATAATCTTTGCAATATTAACCATGCATATCAGTTCTAAACAGATATGTATTAAGTTGGGCAAAACCTTCAAATAAAAAATACACTACTTAAAGACAACCTCAGTATTTTCTACATACAAAATTAAAATTATAAGGCAAAACAGCACATAACTCAAAGAAAATACTACATAAATAAAATCTCTGTACAGCACAGTTTTATTTTGAATTTGGAATTCCAGGTCCTCTGGCTTGTTCACAGGCACAAGTAAAGTAGCTGTTGGGCACTTGATTCTGTCCCATTTCCAGTAGTAATGTTCTTCTGTTTTGCTGCTCAGTTTGAACAGGAAAGAAAGGAAAGAAAAAAAAAACTCACAGATGTCAAGTATAATTTCTTCAACTTCAGTAGGCACAAAAATAAGGAGAAAAGTTTTATGATGCAAGTCCCAGCAGGAAGCCTCCCACAAATCCACCAGACAGCACAATATTCTTCTTTACAAACTCTGTTGACTGAAATAAAACATTTTATTAAAGCATTGTCCAAAATAAACACATTTTGAAAAATTAATGAAAACACATTAACAATGATTAGACATTACTTGTCTAATGAATATTACAGATGGAAAACATGCATATAAACAAACTTCAGCAAGTGTGTGTTTTAGCGCTACTGGCAGCATTCATTGCTCCAATATCACATGGCTGTCTGTCGTGTGTGTGTCTTGACAGCACAAGGGAAGAAAGGTGCAATTTTTTTTTAAGTTCTTCAGAACAGTTTATATAATAAATTTGCAATAGACATCATGATCATAGACATCATCTTTCTAAATGCCTGCTACTAAATCAGCAAAAATGGTAAAGAGGAGCAGGAAACAGTTTTGAACAGTGCATGTTATTCATGAAGAATTCATTTGATTAAGAATGAAAGCTCTACTTGCAGGATTCCAACCAATATGCAAATCAGATGCATAGAAGGTGCGACCATATCCACATAAGACAGTTGCTTAATACAGTTCCTATTAAAATCAGTTTATGAGGATAAAAGATATATTCAAAGCACTTTTTGGACACATTTATTGAAAATGATTAAATAGTACCCCTGTGATGGTGCCCTGTCTGGGGGATTGTTCCTGTCTTGTGCCCAGTGTTTCCAGGAATAAGGTCCAGTCCCCCACAGCCCTTTTCAGGTTTAAGTCTTATTAGAAAATATTAGGCATTAAAACACCTCTAATGCACATTTTAAAAAATGCATGAAATCTTATATGTGCTATATTCTAAAGTATAATTTGCCAATATGAAGTAAACTGGATGATTTAATTATGTGATGGGCAAACGGACTATTTTGGACCTCAACAGAAGGTCACATGTGTACTGTGGGAATTCCAGTGATTACCACAAAATTGAAAATTTAATTAATTAGTAAAAAGACTACTGAAAATAATTTGTGTAAAGTGGTTTCTGCACATTTTTCCACCTTAAAAATATTACAGAATATTACACCATTTTAATAAATTCCAAGTGGCAAAACATGCATACTGTTTATATATTATAAACTATTATCACTAGGTATTAAACATGCATGATTTTCAGTATCCATCATTAGAAATATTAATGACAAAAAAAGAGAAACACGCACCCTTTCTCAGAGCTTTAAAAAGAAATATATTTTATTTGTTGGTATTAATTTATGTGTTTGTCTTAAAGGTGCCTAATACTTTACATACAGTCCTTACCTCTTCAATAAAGCTGTTGATCTCTGGAGCTGCTTTGTTCGCCTTCTTTTTAAGGTGTTTTTTTGCCTTATTGACATCTTTTTCTACTTTCTTCCAATCAACCTGCACATACCCACTGTGATTTGCAATCTGCAATGATAGCACAAAATTACTAGAGGGTGAAAATGAAACATGACATACTGTATCATTTAACTGAATAACACACATTTTGTGAAAAGATTCAACTATTAACTAAGTTTAATAAAAAAAGCAAAGTATTGCTGATATAACCACAGTGCACATAGTACTGTACAAACTGATAAACAATAGAACTTGTTTGCTTGATGCTCCCAGTCAGTTTATTCACCACTGTTTTGCTTCAATGTTTGTATACACTAAAATGGTATGACCAGTATAATTTTGGTGTATTAATACAGAGAATACTGTGCTTCATCCTTCCAACTTTGATGATTACAGTATTGGTAGAAAACTATATATTACAGGTAGTGGCCAATCCTGGCCTTGCAGAGCTATAGTGGCAGTAGACTTTTGTTTCTGCTATTTTTTTTATGTGAAACAAATTATTGCCATAGTTTATGTGTAGGCCTGGGTAAAAATATTGATTTTCCAATTGTTATTTTTCATTTTAACAATTCAGTATTGATTCTTAAAGTCTCAAGATCAATTTCGTGAATCTCTACCCTTCTCAGTTAATAAATGTAGATTTTTGCTTATCTTCGTTTTTGGCGTCTGATCCAATAGATGGTGTTAATGCGCCTGTTAAGGCTTTCAACGTAAAAAGCACTTTACTGCTTTGCATAACATGATGTCTACTCCTCTTACACACTTAATTCAGATGTGTGAACTTATCATGGATTCAAACAGTGCATTGATAAAGAACAACTAGATAAAAGCAAAGCCATATACATGTAAGCTGTGCAACTCAGACGTTAATCATTGTTGTAACACAAGAAATTTGAGAAATAATTTAATAACAATAATTCATTACATTTATATAGTACTTTTCTCAGTACTCAAAGCGCTATCCACACAGGGAGGAACCGGGAAGTGAACCCACAATCTTCCATAGTCTCCTTACTGCAAAGCAGCACCACCTGTGAGGACAATTTATCCCAATTGTCACCCATAAATGTAATGTCAGTCGACATCCAAACAAGTAGAGCCTAAACAATCTGCACTATAGACAATGGGTAGCTCCAAATTTCCATTTATTTCGTCCTGTGCCCAAAAAATAACAGAATCTATAGTAGTTTATCTGTAAAGGAAAGACACCCTACAACGTGCCTCACCCAGCCAAGCAAATTGGCAATTGTTGGAATTTTCAGCACAGCCTGCGATACAAAAGTGAGCATGTGCTCAAAGCAGCCAACTTGAAGTAACTCCATAATAACTGCGTTATCAGTCACGATAGTCGGTTCTTTTTCTATTATGTTCCTCATTTAATGCTCAACAAGTATCAGCTCTAGATCCTCTTTTTAAAATGCTTCCATTTTGTCTGAGGACTGTCAGGACACTTTCAAGACTGATTAACATGACTGCTACACATGAGCAATTATAGAAAGATAAGAGTCTTCCCACTTTAATTTTGATTAATTCAAGATTATTTTAAGTGTCCAATAGGGAAATAAATTTGGCAGCTGATTATTGTCTACACGAAGAATAGGTTATTGAATAACATTTATTATTTAAGGAGTAATATTTGTTTATTTTATAATAATATTATTCGCAAGATGATATAGATGTTCTATAAAATAGATGCCACTGCACTGTATTAAAATAAGGAGCCCTCCCATAATATGTGTGGACTCTGATGGGGAGATAAATTATGTAATAAATTATGTAAATTATCTGATGTAGAGTTAAATTATGGTGAATTTTGAATGAGTGCAGAGCCATGAAAAAGCTTCTTTTTTTTTTTTTTTTTTTTTTTTACTTTTTTAAAGAGCAATGATACTTTGATCCACATCTTCTAAATACTGAAGTTGACTGTTACTAATCAAGTATTTTTTTCTTAAATGTAATTACATGCTTATGCATATGTTATGAGGTCAATATGTAGACACCATTCAAGTAATGTGTTACTGAAATTTGTCACATTATATTAATGATGTCTATGCACGGTTAAGTAATTTCTAAAAAAGACACCACTTCAGATATATCGGTTCACGCTAATTCAGTCAAGATAAGATGGATATTGAATCAAATTGGGACATTGTGAATTGGAATCAAATTGAATCCACACATCACCTAGTCCTATTTGTGTGGTTAATGGAAGGTACCGATTAATTAGACAGATATTCTGCTCCTTGTTTCTGTTATTCTGCTGTGTTGTATGTTTTACTTTGAATAGAAAATACACAAAATGTTTGTGAATCATCAGAATTAGAAGTTTGTTTTTTTTTTTTTGTTTATTGAATTGTCCATTGCAGGGTCACAGGAGACACCAACCACAGATATCAATACCTAGATGGAGAACTTATTTCAGTTCCTTTTCTCCTTTCAAAGGGTAATAGTGATATGAATTTCATGCTGCTAATAGTCATTTTGTATTAGTAGTTATTTTTCAATTGCTATTATTTATCTAGTCTTACGTATGATATTAAACTGCATCCAGCTCCTGCAAACGGTCTTCCAACTTGCAGCAAAAAACTTCACACAGCTCCGAAACGGCAGACAGCACTCCTTTCTGCTCTCCGTGGGAGTAGGCCTGCTGCAGCTGCCCTAAGGAATGCTGCTTGCATTATGAAGGGGATGGGGGAAAGCTCTCAGGAGCCTCATCCCCGGAAGAGTGGAAACCGCCAGAGAGCCAATGAGGTCAGGCTTGTTGAGGATGGGAACTGGTGTGGTGCTGAGACATCACCAGCTGCATGGTCGCACTTGAGTCCCAATATGAGGCAGCCCATCTGGGTAGGTATGTACAAAATCTTGTCTCTCCGGCATGATGATCATCTTCCACTGCTGTCAACTGAGCTTTGCAACTCTGCACTTCAGTGGCGGCACTCTCTACGGTGCACAGACCTGGAACTGGCCAGATCTCTGTAGGTGGTCTGGTCACTCTGATGGCTGTCATACTCAAGGAGTAGCTATTGCTGTGGTTGATCGGCTCCTTCCGATGGTGTCTGATGTCACTCCTTTCAAAGAGCATATTATGAGACTCAGATTAAGGCACTCTTTTGGGTGCCTTGTCTGTTGTCTCAGTGTATGCCCCAACCGCGGTGAGTGATGTCTTGGTGAGGGAGACATTCTATTTGCAACTTCACTCAGGGGTTGATGGATGCCCATGAGGCGACACTCCTCTGGTCATGGGTGACTAAATGTGACTACTGGCACTGACAGGGTTGGCTATGAGAATTGTGTTGGTCACCATGGATCTGGCGACTTTAGTGAAAGTGGCTCGATGTTTTTTGACTTTGCGAAAGGTCAGGGGCTGCAGATTGTTCGACCCTTGTTCCAGTGCCCTAAGCTACATCATTGAACTTGGTACTCCAATACTGGTGGTGTGGTGAAGGAGACTGATCACATCCTCATGGGCAGACACTGGAGGCTCCTTCAAAACTGCAGGGTCTACAGAAGTGTCCAGTTTGTGAATTCTGACCACAGACCTGTTGTTACTCTAAAAATCCAGCTTATGTCCAGTAAGCTTCCATCTACTAGAATAATAAGAAGAAGAAGAAGAAGAAGAAGAAGAAGAAGAAGAAGAAGAATGAGACTGGACCTGGCCAGACTTCAAGATCAGGCTGTTTCTAATAAATCTGCATGCAGTTTGTGTGAGGAACTTGCAGACTCAGAAGGTTGCTGAGGGTTATGTTGGTGTTGCCTGTGCTCCCAGAAGGTGTTGCATCTCAAAGGGCACCCTGGATATTACAGAGAGGAGTCGCAGCGCATGGCTTAATGGCAACTCTGTTCTGTACCGGGAACTGAGAATGATGGCTGTGGGGCCTTTGATGTCAGATAAGGAGGTGTTTGTTAGGAGAATCTGTGAGCAAATAACACACCATCTATGGTCTAGTGACCTACATCCTGCTTACAGAGGAATTGAAGTATTACACACATCCAAAGCTGATTCCCGGAGAGTCCTCAGTCAGAGCAGGTGATGAAATGGTCCTTACGGATGATGCTGCAGTTGTGACCCGCTGGGCTGGCTACTTTGAACAGCTGTTTTAAAGATGATCTTCCAGCTAGGACGTTGGGACATCTCTGGGTCTACGGTTCTTAAGCTTGATCCTCCAATTGAACCACCCAATCTCACTGAGATAATGCAGGTGGTGAACCAGTTGAGGGTTGAGAAGGCTGTGGTATTTCGGGTGAACTTCTCCAGGCTGGTGGTAAGGCTGCCCTCCTGGCATTGCAAGCAATCTTTGTTTCCATTTGGGAGACAGGCATCATCCCAACTGACTGGAAATGGGACTTGTTGCCCCTATCTGGAAAGGAAAGGGTGATCGCCTGGATTGCAGCAACTAAAGGGGGATAACGCTGCTCTCATTACCAGATAAGGTCCTCCCTAGGTTCACCCTCAATAGGATCTGTGATCACTTGCTCATCTACCAGTGACCATAGCAGTCTGATTTAACGCCTAAGAAGTCTACCATTGACTGCATCCTAGCACTGAGGGCTCTCATCAAGCACACATGCAAATTTTGGCAGAGTTTCTTTGCAGCCTTAGTCGATTCTCGTAAATCATTTAACTCAGTTGATCGAGCTGCCCTGTGGGACATCCTTTGTGGGATCCCTACTAAGTTGCAGGATATCGTAAGTCTATACACTGATACTGCAAGTGGTGTGCAGAGTGGAGGAGGAACCTCTGCATTTTTCCCAGCTGATTCTGGGGTTCGTCAGGCGTTTGTTCTTGTTTGTACCTTCTGCAATGCTTGCATGGACTGGGTGGGCCATCTGTTGGTGAAGGAAGATCATCACTGATCTTGACTTTGCTAACAAAGCTGTGGTCTTTGCGGAATCAATGGAGGTTCTGGTTGGGGCTCTCGAGAGACTAAGTGAGGAGTCTGAGTGTCTGGGCTTGCGAGTGTCCTGGATAAAAACCAAGATCAAGGCATGATCTTTTGGACACAGCCATCAGCAGTGTGTTTGTCTGTGGAAACAGTGACAACCTCTTCTAAGGTCTTACTTACCTCAGCAGTGACATTCATGTCTCTGGTGACTCTTAGTGGGGGGTCATGAGGTCGCTGGAAAGGGTTGTGTGGCACTTCCGATATCTGTGCCAAAGGGCAAAGGTCCAAATCTTTAGAGTCCTGGTGCTTCCTGTTTTGGTATATGGTTGTGAGACATGGACGCTATCCAGTGGCCTGAAATGAAGACTGGACTCCTTCCGTACTATGTCTCTTTAGAGAATCCTTGGGTACTGATGGTTTGACCATGTGTTGAACGAATGGCTGCTAAAGGAGTTCTGAATGAGGCACATTACCTGCATTGTGAGGTAGCATCTGTTACAGCACTACGGTCATGTGGCACGATTCCCTTAAGGTGATCCGGCTCACAGGGTCCTCATTGTTGGGGACCCAAGCAGCTGGACCAGGAAAAAGGGACTCCCACGTAAAACCTGGCTGTGGCAGATAGATGGTCATTTTATTAGTGGGTGCGCCAACGTCCAGTAACTAGCGCTTGCTCCCCAACCTGACCTGACCTAATATTTGGATACTACTACTCATCATTTTAGTTGAAAAGCACAGATGTTGCATTCCAAAGAAAGCCCAGTCATGAAGAAGCTGATATTAAGAGAGTGTCTAGCAGCAGCTTTTTAAGCCAAGGACTTGTGTTCCATGTCTGACAAAATGGATAATGTCAGTCTGTCTTACACTTTCCTAAATAGCTATACATGTTCAATTGCCACTCCCGGTGCATTATCTACCATGTATGGGGGTTACTGGAAATCCATTTGCATCAAACCCTCATGTCTTATGTTTCTAGAACATCTACTTCATATTCCAGATTACTATTAATATAATATACATGTGCAGTTCTAAAAATAACTATTCAACATAAACTGAATCAAATAAAAAGTATAGAAACTGAAAAATGTTTAGTTTTTAACTACGAGTTCTTCCTAAAAAGACACAGAAATCGACATAAATGTATTTTACTTAAACCTGTCTAACAGCTTAAGATCTTCTGATATTAATCCAGTATCTGCAGCATATGCTTAAATGAAATGTTTGGGTCAGAAACTTCGTGAAGCATATCATTTGAATACAGGGCACTCAAATTTTAATACCTAAAACCCACAATCTATTACATAAACAGCAGCAAAAAAATGACACCCTTGCCTTGTGTTATCACTCAGAAGAAAAAAAAACATACAAGTGTATATTATTTGTATCAGCCAAGATTTCACAAATGGAGTTAGCTGCTTTTTTTTTCCAGGATATGGTTTCCTAAATCAATGCTTTGTCATAAATATGCAATCTTATTTCAATGCTATCAAGTGCCTTTTTTTTTGCAACCAGTGGTTTTAATACAGTTTGGCTCACAGAAAAACTTGTAGGCACTGACATATACTGTAGATGTCTGCACCTCTTCACCCAACATCACATATCCCATGATAAAGGAAGCACAGAGCTAGCTTTGACTTATTTTGTATTCTGTGCATGGAAATGACCATAGTCTTTGCCGAGTTTACAAAATGTCAATAGTTAATGAAACCTCATGCCCTTTCTGAATTAAAACTAGGGGCATAATACAATTCACTTTTCTCTTTTAGGTTTTCAGTGCCCTTTATACAATCACCAGTGACACTCTTGCCTAACACTGGTTTTCTGCTCCCACTGTAAGGGAAAGCTCTGTTATCTTTGCAATACAGTTGAGGTATGTATTTCTATTTAGAGCCAACCTAACTTTCTTCTTTTTTTGGTTGGTAGACTGACCTGTTTAATTGTTATGGGCTATTATGTTGTTGGTGGTGGTGTGTCACAATGGGCAATGGAACGTCAGGTTTCAGATGTGCGGCATGTTTGCACTGGGATGCATTTCTTTTTTTTCCCCCCCTATTCTTGCCCTCTTGTTGTGTGCTCTTACGTTCTCTCTTGCGATGTCACCCTATGGTAGAGCAGACACAAAATGGGTTATAACATAGCTGGCTCCTGCCCATTTCTGTTTCTTTCTTTTAACCATTTCGATTCAACATGTGAAAAAGGGAATAAAGTAAATGTGGACTTTAAATTGTGCACAAGGTGAACTTTATTGAACATGACAAAATCAATTTAAACAATGCAGTCTACGATAGTTATTAGTTAACTCACATGTGCGCTCACCTCCCATAAAATAAATGCCAAGAAGTAACTGACCTGTAAAAGGAAGGACTACACTTACAAATATTGATCAGTACTTTGCTGAGGAGTTCTGCATAATCTGAAATCAAATGACACTTCTGCATACCACTACAACGCATTTAAAACTGCAGTAACTGTGTCAAGTTAAGTTACGAGATGAGGAAGTGTGGATTCAAGTTACTTAACAGAAGAAAGAAACATGAAACATGTAAAGCACTCATGGGCTCCAGGACACTTACATTCAGAAAGCTGCTCTCCAGTAGTAACTAAATGAAAGAAAACGTTAAGAACACAAACCCTTGTTTTAAAAATGAACGGTTTTGTTTTATGAAAACTAAAATATTGATCAATAAACCACTCCACATACCTATAAGCATAAAAAGCAGCCCAGCTGCAACTTACACCATTAGTGCTTATAATGGTTAAAGAAGAAAGTGCTTACTGAGATCGATAGCTCTTAGAAATGATGATAAACAAGCTTATTGTGCTCACCATATTATGTCCCGAATCTGAGAAAGTTCTGACACTTCTTTCCTTACTTTGCCCATACTATACACTAAAGTATACTTTATTTCTACTTCGGTTTCTCACTTCCTGATTATAATCAAACTGTTTCTTCCACATATATGTTATAAAAGGTGCAACTGCCACTGTGTAAGAACACTCACTTTATTTATAAGTTCTGATCATGTGTATCACTAAAGTGCTCAAAATGAGATGGACCAGTTTCAGAAGGGTTCCAAACCCCATTTTACCTGAAAAGGTGAGTGGTTGCTTACTCGCTTTTTTATAATACTTTATTTGATTCAGTTGTGCAAATATGATTTATAGTGAGACTGTTTTTTGGCAGTTGTCTGGGCATTCCAGGTGACACAACATTTTCAGACTAGAATAGAGTGTCTCATCTTTAGACAGCACATGCCCCTGTTTGGTGAGCCCAGAACATGAATTATTAAGTATTCATATCATGTGGGTAATACAATCACCTAATGTTCTAAACTGCTAAGTTTAAGGTCCACTGCAAAATTTACAGGATTTTACATTTCTGAAGAGACTGCCAATGCTAAGATTCAGAAATGTGACACATTTGCTTTATTTCAGCTATCTAAAAAACAGTCAGAATCCTTTATCAATATAGACAATATCTACCATCAACTTTATATTGAAGCAGCTCCAGTTCTACCTTGTCCAGCTTCAGTTCACTTGTAGCACTCATCACCTCTAATTGGGCGATCGGCTGCCTACAAACACGGTATTTAAAATATCCTTATTTAAAAACAAGTTAAAATAATCTACTGATGAATAAAGTAGCGATTATGAAAATAAGAAAATAATACACAGTGCCTCATTAACAATTCCCAATCCCAAAATTACAAACAAAAACAAACATTTAAATTACAAATCCAACATACATGCACAGTATAGGGAAAATTAATGGACAGGTTAATGTTAGAATGAATTGTTGGATTGCTTCTGGTAAAGCCAGTAATTTATTTTGGTTGCGCTCCTGTTCTACTTTCCTCACCTTTCTCTGTATAAAAGGGAATCATAACCATTAGATATAGAAAGTAACTAAACTGGGTCCCATTTTAAGAAACAGAATTTTATGATTTATTGACAACATAAGGATTACAGAAATATGCTAATGATTTATATATAAACATAAAAGAAACATGGGATGTTCTTTGTTTGTTTGGAGATATTCTGGATTTTCTAGATTTTATAAGCTTTTTTTAATTCAATGTTGCGTTTGTGGAATTTTAGTATGAATTTAGAGTCAGCTTACCTTTGTTCCAGGTGAGCGAGAACTAAATTGTTGGGATGCTCAAGGCTCACTGTCTACAGTTAGTTAAATCATGTAAAATTTACTAGTTTACTTGTTATTGGTTAATTATGGGCTTGTTACACAGTAGAGCAATTAAAAATGAGAAAAAAATGTCTTTAGCTGGCTCTTTACTAGTTATTAGGTAGAGTTCCAATTTATCGTCACAATTAATAGCAGTTATCCAATACTAAGCTTTTAATGATGACAATCAATGTTGTGTGGAATTGCATGTTGTGACTCCAGGTTCAAGTAAAGAGCTTGCTTGCAGTAGTGTGCAAATTGTCTTTGGAACATCATAGCTGAAACGAAAACCATAATGCTGCTTCCTTTACAAGTCACGTCTACATAAAGTGTTGTCTTCACACCGGTTAAATCTTTAATTGGCCAATTGCAGTTTGAGTGCAGTTAGAAATACATCACTAGTTGTATAACCTAAGACCTACTTGCAGTTGAATTAACTCTCCAATAACACTTCTCCCTCCCCCCCCTCCCAAATGCCAGGGTGAGGTTCCCTTGTCTGTTTGATTTAACATTAATTATAGTTGATCATTTCTTGTGTTTTTTGGATTTCATACAGTTTTACACCAATAATATATATATAACTTACAGGCAGCTAGCACCTAGATTTCCCTTATTATAAAGCAAAATTAACCATCAACGCTTAACCAATAAATGAATCTTGGTTACGTTTATATTTTATACCTTCAGCAATACTATTTTTTCCTCAATAGAGGACTGTGTATCCAGAGAATTTCTGAATGTTCTTACCTGGGGTTTTCAATGACCATTAGCATCTAATCAATAGAAATTCTATCACATTCTTAGGTCCTTTTCACACCTTGGAAATGCACCAAATGTTGGTGCTTTCTGTTCTTCACCATACTTCAGTGTTAAGGAGATTATGTAATAAAATTTAATTTCCAATATTACCCTACTTTACCAAGTGGTTTTGGCATAATTGCTATCTTTATTTTTCTAACCCGAAATTCTGTATTGTGGCACTACAGGAATCTACAAGACCATCTGTGACACATTCTATTTTTAAAACAGGCACCAATTACTGCTGCATCCATGCCAGTTGTCTTACTCATACATGGCACTGTACCTCAGCTTATACTGAATACAATACTCCTTTCCTTATTTCTTGGTTCACTGCTCTATTTAGGTTTGCAGCTAAGGAAAAAAAAAATCACCCATCCATTTAATAAAGAGTGTTACATTTTTAACTACCAATATTCAATGCGACTTTCAGTTTAAAATTATTTCACAACCAGTAGTTTTACTTAAATTTCTATCTTGTACACTGAGACACTTCAGAGCAGATTTTTTAAAATAATGTTTTGCTCACAATAATGTGTAACCACTTGTAATACAAACACACACAAGAGTCTGCACAAATCTAATTTTGACTTTTGAGATGCAATCTGTCTTAGCATAGCTAATTTTGCACTATTCAGAATATCTAATGTGATTTGTAATGTATTCCAGTGTTACACTGTATAAAGACACTTAACAGACCTATAAATTGATGATCGCATTTATTCTTAGCAAGGCTCAAAATGCAGGTTATGTTCCTTAGTATATAACTAGTGTGAAAATTGCATGTCCTTTGCTACTTTGAATTTGTGCTATTGAGAACGTTTTCTGAAGTCTGCCAGGTTTACCTTACAATACATTAAAAAGAGTCTTCCACTCTGTAGTGCTCATTTTTAAAGATAAGTTTAGTTACTCTCAACAACACTGTACAGTAATGTGATGTTTCCTCTAATAAGGGTAAACACTCTCTCAAACAATGCCAAAACAGTAAAAAGTAATGTACTATCATCTTCAGTAAAAAGAACCAATGTGTGTGTGTAAATCTTCTAAGTATTTTTAATATTTGTGCTATGCAGGTAATTGCTTCTTTATAAGAAAGCAATACACACTTGGGAGTTTTTTTTGTTTTTTTTTTTAACAATAAAAGTCAATTGCTGCGGTGGGTTGGCACCCTGCCCGGGATTGGTTCCTGCCTTGTGCCCTGTGTTGGCTGGGATTGGCTCCAGCAGGACCCCCCGTGACCCTGTAGTTAGGAATATAGCGGGTTGGAAATGGATGGATGGATGAAGTCAATTGGTTTATAAAAATAACATAATTGCTCTTGCTCAAAAGCAAACAGAAACCAATTGTATGCTTTGTGTTGGCAGTATTTAAAACAAGACAGAATTGTATAGTAGTGACTCCACAATAGAGTCACTGCAGGTAAGGGGAGATGGGTAAAGTTTTTACCCGCTAGCTCTAAGATTGACTTTGTTTGATAGGTTAGGTGTTATGGACTGGATTGCAAATTTAGCTTTTGAATGAATGTACAATTATCAATGTATACTGCAATGGCTGACTGATAGAGGGCATGCATTGTAAGTGTGAGCAAATATGTGTAAGTTTGTCACTTATTCAGTGACTGTTTTCACATCTTAGTGAAAGGCAGATTGTTATCCAGCAGATTTCTGAAATATCCAGCCTTTTAAAGAACTCTCACATATTATTCTAGCATGAGTCAGTCACGTATTATATAACAGTAAGTTACAGACTCACTTGAGCGACAGTAAAAATGTCTCAATTGGCAGTGGAGGTTTGTTTTGCGTTGCTCTTGATAAACTTTGTTTTATGACTGCTTTAAGCTTTGTAATGCATTTCTCCTTACTTCCATAAGTGTGCAGCAGCTGCTTGATAGGTCATTTTCTTCTGTCAACAAATGCATGTCAAACCGTGCAATTTGGAATCCTTCCTTAGCTGCCTGCCTGTCTGTTTTTTTGTGAATGTTAAATGACATTTAACATACATACTGTAGTTCAAAAACAAAATTGCTGTTCTTTTACACACAGTTGTAATGAAAAAATATTTTACAGGGTTTTTATTTTGGCTACATATCCAAAATCATCTTATGTATTTTATGACTATTTCAGACACCCTGTACAACTCTGTGAGAAAAGCTGGCAAACCCGGTTGGATGACTCATCTGCCAGCACATCTTAGGGTTAGTAAAGGTTTAAACAGGCACACAACTGTAAAAACAGCTGACTGCTGATTTACAAGTATGTGCTCAGGCCTATTTTTAGTCAGAAAATTCAGAAAATAATACTTTTGTTCAAAACTCTTTTTATACTTTCATCAAGTGGATTTGACATAAACATCTACACAAAACATGTACTTAGAAGGACATTTTTTTCTGACAGAGTCCCAGACTAACTCATATTGTCGGCCACTGGAGATGTTCGGCAAAGTATATCTTCTCATTGTTTTCCAGTCAAATGTACCAGGCTATTCAGGATAGCTCCTTGCATGCTACTCCAGTATAACTGGATCACCCAGACTACAGACTCTCACAAGCAAGTTAACTCACAGGTCACAACAGTATTTATACTGTAAATGTTAATGCACAATAAATACATAGAATATCCACAACTATTGTGAAATGAGGTTTAAGTCACTTACTAAACAAATGCAAAAGAAAAATGCAATCTCCAGGAAGTATTGAAGCATGAAAGCAGGTTTCAGAATTATATATCCTGCATTTTTATTCTTTCCAGTAGAGTTAAAATACAAAAGGAACTGATACATAATGGACAGCTGTGAATGTATATTGCACTGAATTCACACAGTGAAAGTGTTCAAGTAAGTGAAAGTTCTCCTGTGGCACCAGAGAAAACTTGTACCTAGGCTGTTAATTGATGATCCTGAAACTAGAATAAATTAAGGCTTTGCTCTGTAGATCCAAAGGCAAGATCAGTATGTTGCACACAAACTCTCTTTCCTCCAGTCCTCCAACCTGAATGCAAATTATGCTACATGAAAATGAAACAGGAGTTGTTAAATGACACTTTGCATGGAGTGTGGAATCTAAAAGATCAAGTTATAGTGTAGGGTAAGCACCTTCTTTTTCTTCAGTGCCAAAGTGATAACAAGATGTAGTACTGATGATGCAAATATACAGTAAGCAGGGTACCTCTATTCAGCCATCAGTAATAATACTATTACATGACAGGCACTGAACTACCTGTTCCTACAAGTGACATTACTGCAGAAGGACTGTTTAGCACATATCATTGGGAGATCCATGAAGAAATCGTTCACTATCATACAAAACGCAAAACGTGACATGAATATACAAGCACACTACTGCCAACTTTGTGTTACAGTCAAATTTACTTGGCAGTTTCACAAAAACATTGACATTGACTTTTACCATATAGAGAATAATAATCAAGATGAGAGAAGACAGACTATCCTGTATTTTGTGTAATTGACTTATTGCCAATGTAAGTTTTTTCTTTGTTTTTGTTGTTTAACTTCTCTACAATTTTAACACTAAAAAGTAAATTTCAGATTTTTGGCAAATCTGTCTTGTCACTTTTCAAGAATTGCTTTAGCCTGCTTGTAGAAAGTTACATAAATCTATTTTAGAATTTGAGAAATGTCCTACCTGAAGCAAAAGAAATCCACCTCCTATTGCCGTTGCAGCAATCTTTCCAACTCTCTGAAACAGGTATCCTGCACACCTTTAAAACAAAAAGCTGTACTGAGATATTGTTTTTTCTTGAAATTACTAAGTCTAGTTTAATAATTACATGTCCTCACTCTCTCTAACATTTGACCATGAAGTATATCTTGCTACTTCACAGGACATGCTTAGCTACAATACTGTAGCTAAAAAGTTAATACAAAGCTTTCTTTATGCTGTGATGCATGTAATTGTGGCAAATCAAACAGACAACATATCTAGCTGTGCTGCACAATCAGGCTGTGTGTGGCTGTGCTTGTGTGTCCATGAAGACAGTGCTTGTGCTCTATTAGTTTTGAAGACAAATGTTTTTTCGGCATGGGCTGTTGTAACATGGCATTCATGCCACTGGGAGTTACTCAATAATCAAAATGTCTGCAACCTTTTGGTCTTTATTAAAAAAAATAAGCTGCTTATTACATGTAATAATCTTCATCCAGCCCAGTTTTTATTTTTTATTATAGTTTAAATGCATATGTCATTCTGTTCTCTATAATACTACCACACCCTTTGGACTGTCAAGGAAAACCTTTACAATGACAATACAAATAATACAGGGTATCCAAGAACTCCAAACAGTCTCACATACTGTAAACAGACAAATATACAAGAGGTTCTACATTTCACAGAAAGGGATGGATGCCTCTTTGGCTTGTAAATAACACATCAATCCGTCAGGCATTTGCTGAAATTAGTATGCAATTTATTCTTTATTGAAAAACTGACAATCAGTCCCCACATTTCAAACATTTAACTAAATTTCATTTAAACAGTGGTTTAATCAGTCTTAAGAAGTACAATGTTTTTGTAAATATTTACAACTGCATAATCATTAATGGCTTTGAGAATTCTCATCAGTCTCCAAATACACCATCAGCTGTCTGAACACTCCACAACATATACTGACATTGTCATCGATTTCCAGAAGGCTGTGTTTTATCCCACCAAGTTCATTAACTGTTTAGAATTAAACTGTATGCCAACAGACCACTATATATTAAACATTTGGGTTTTGAATATGTTACAGCATAACCTAGACCTGCTTAAACTGTGTAATGGGACAAGACAACAGCATATGTGAAAAACCCCCAAGCCAAATGTTATACTACTGATAATATTAACAAGTTGCACCATGATGTGTTCATTCTACATGTTCCATATGGATTTTCAATCTGATAAATGCTGTGTGAGTTGCACTTACTATGACTTTAAATAAAGTTCATGGGGCAGACACTTAAAGTAAGCAAGCACAAAACACAGGTTTTCCACAAACACAACCAAATGTTGCTTATACCAGAGCTCCAAGAAATGTCTCAATATTCACAATTGACACAAACTTAAAAACGCTATGTTAAAATAACCAGGTTGCAATAATATATAATAAGAAAAATATTAGGGCTGGGAATCAATTAAAAAAATAACTTAAATGAAATAAGCAGCTCTTAAATGAGCATACATTTATGAGCAAATGCCAACCTCAACTGTTCATCACCATCAACGACTTGATTATTATACTCTACGCAAGTGTTTCACAACTTGCGCTCAATGAGAGCTACCCAGGTGTGCTGTACAGGACCGCTTGTATGAGCACACAAAGGGAGGAAGCAGCCGGGAATATATGTCCAAAGTGCTCACCAAGTGCTGTGTCTGCATATGACAACCTTCAAGCTACTTTTTTTTTTGCCCACCCCTTCGAGCAGTTTAGCAAATGTATATATTTAATGCTTTTTAATTACATCTTTGCTCCTGGCACACGTAAAAAGTTCTCTGTAGCAGCTATCTCACTTAAAAACTGACACTGTGCATCTTTTGGGTGGTTATGTTGCATTCTTTGTGTAAATTAGCAAAGATACTGCAAACTGGAGGGGTGGCACAGTGGCGCTGCTTCCTCGCAGTTAGGAAACCTGGGTTCACTTCCCGGGTCCTCCCTGCATGGAATATGCATGTTCTCCCCGTGTCTGTGTGGGTTTTCCTCCGGGTGCTCCGGTTTCCCTCCCACAGTCCAAAGACATGCAGGTTAGGTGCATTGGCGACTCTAAATTGTCCCTAGTGTGTGCTTGGTGTGTGGGTGCGTGTGTGTGCCCTGCGGTGGGCTGGCGCCCTGCCCAGGGTCTGTTTCCTGCCTTGCGCCCTGTGTTGGCTGGGATTGGCTCCAGCAGACCCCCATGACCCTGTAGTTGGGATATAGCAGGTTGGATAATGGATAAATGGATAGACTGCAAACTGGAATAATGGGTAGGGATAATCTTTACTGCACTGTTTCATAGAATTTTGTCATTATATTAGGACAGTAACCACTGTAGGCTACCTGGCAGACCAAGGAGTTACATGCAGAGGTACTAGAGACTTATTTTGGTTTTAGTGCCACTCAAAGAAAGCATTTTGCACATATGTGATATGACATTGATTCATCTTCTCACAGAAACATGACATGAAAGGGACAGCGTAATTTTTACCTTCACTACTTTTCTTTACTATTTCTCCAGGACTTCCATAAACCCCCCATTCCTCCCACTCCCCTGCATCTATGTTGGTATGTATAAATCAAAGAAGAGAATATGAGTACCTTACTACTGGTGTTGTAATTTGAAACTTTTAAATAAATTTAATTTCTCTAAATTTTTAAAGTATATAAATATGTTACTAAATGTGTATGTAATTCTTTATGTTCACATTTAACTTTTTTCTATTATTGTTGTGTAATGTTACAAAAAATAATAATAATCACATGAAAATGCTGCCCTGACCAAAGCACTGCCTGAGGTGTTTGCCTTTTTGCCGGCCCTGGCTGTAACAATATTTTTCAATGCATTAAACAGGCCACATTAATTGCAAATATTAATGCATTAACTTTCCCAGGCCTAAAAAATATACAATGTAATTTTAAATGAAGTAGTTGCTATCATGTGTAAGACAAAAGGTATGCTTCCCTATGTTTCTGGACAAACATCAGTCTAATATAAACCTGTAATGAAAGAAGTAAAACAAAAAAATGGAGGAATGGTTTACAATATGATATAGATTTACAGATTGTATTCTGTAATAGGAACTGCAATGTGGTGTCAAGGTGTACTGTCTCTATCAAGATATGTAATTAGGTTTACAAGTATTTTCTTTGAGTACAATCTTTCCACTCACTTAATTTGCCTATAAAAGCAAGGAAGACAATCACAACTGGAAGGAATGATTACAAAGACCTAGGCTTGAATTTCCGCATGAGGTTGTATGTAATGCAGGCATGTCAAACACGCGGCCCACAACAGAAATCTGTGCGGCCCGCATAACAGATCCTAGTTAGCACTAAACTTGTACAAAATGATTACTATCGTTTGTGATTGAATCATTCTGCATCTTCGGCGTTACTTATTGACTTTTCTTACTTCCGCCTTCTGACAAAAGTGTGTTTTCCCATGGCATTACGGTACCGGAAACGTCATCTGTTAGTATAGTTTCAGCTGCAGCGTCAGCTTCTTGATACCCTAGGCATGACACTGCCCCCATCCCCCACCAACGAGCCTTGACTAAAGTTAATAAGGCTCGATGTCGCAACTGAAGTGCTAGGCTGCAGCAGCCTGGCAGACTACACTTCTGGCTGGGCTGCCGAAACTGGCCACTGGGCAGAACTGACCATCACGAGTAGTAATAGCTCACATATTTTCATGTTTTTTTGCTCTAGTTTTATGTAATTTTGTGCTAGTATTGTAACAAACAGTTAGTGCAGAGCATGGCTGAAGATCTGAAGTGGACGCGAGAAGTTGGTGAGTTGTTTATTAACAAATTTTTGTGATTTTGAGTTTGTAAAATTAGTATAGGTCAGGGGGCTTTTTGCATATCGGCTTATTTTACAATATAAACTTTGAAGTAAACTTAGTAAAGTAAAATTTTGAGCTGCACAATGCCAAACATGCGTAAATTGATAGGCCTATGTCTTTGTCATTTAATTTAAAATGAAATATTTGCATTGCAGTATGAAGGGTACAATGACCTTGACCAAGGTGAAAAGAAAGCTACAAGATGAGCATCGTATCTTTCAAGAGAAATGGGAACTGCTATATTTTTGTATGACAAGAAATTACAAAATTCATTGTCTGATTTGCAATAATGTCACTGCTGTACCAAAAGAATACAATATTAAATGGCACTACGAAACCCACTGTGAAACTCATGACAAATACAAGGGAAAATTGCGAGAAGATAAACTGTGAGAAATGAAAAGTAATCTAATTAAACAGCAGACACTTTTCTTCAAGGTGCATAAAGAAGGCATGGCTTGTGTTAAAGCGAGTTATGCACTGGCTGAACTTATTGCGAGCAATGCTAAACTGTATACTGAGGGAGATTTCATTAAGCAGTGCACTGTGACAGCAGCAGAGATTGTATGTCCTGAAAAAGTAAAGGCTTTCAAAGATATATCACTAACACGGAATACAGTTGCTGATAGAATTGATGACATGGCCGGCAACTTGAAGGAACAGTTTTGAAATAAGTCAATTGAATTAGAGTGCTTTTCGATCGCCATTGATGAGTTGACGGATGTAACAGACATTGCACAGCTTGCTATATTTATAAGAGCTTGTGACACAAACTTAAAAATTACAGAGGAGTTGTTGGAACTTGTTCCCTTGCATGACACGACTACCAGCGAGGACATTTTCAACAAGGTTGAAGAAGTTCTTTCTCAGTACACTCTGCCTATGGAAAAGCTTGTTTGTTTGGGAACAGATGGGGCTGCTACAATGGTGGGACACACTAACAATGTAGGTGAGAGGCTGTTGTTAAAAATACATAAGAAAGAGCCTGATTGCAAGTTTGCTCACTTCTACTGCATTAATCCACCAACAATCGTTGTGTTTGAAGGTTTTGAAACTAGACGAAGTCCTTAAACCAGTTACACAAACAGTCAACTTAATTCGTGCATATGGACTACATCATGGACAGTTTACTTCATTACTGGAGGATGTAGGAAGTGAATTTAACACCACTCCTTATTATACGGAGGTACATTGGTTATCTTGTCACAAAGTACTGAAGAGGTTCTTCCTGCTGTGAGAAGAAATAGCATTGTTTCTATAGATGAAAGAAAAAGATGGAAGTTTCCTGAATGACGACATGTGGGTGCAGGACTTGGCATTTGCTGTGGATTTGACTGGACATTTGTATGACTTGAATCTGAAGTTACAAGGAAAACAAAGACTTGTAACTACAATGTATGATGATGTGAAAAGCTTCCAAGGCAAGCTTCGTCTGTGGACACATCAATTAAGAAATGAGAATCTTGTCCATTTTCCTACATGTCAGGGTCTTAAGCATTCAAATGACAATTTGATTTTTGGAGGATTTGTTTTCCAACTTGAATTACTGAGCAATGAATTCAGTGAGCGTTTTCGTGATTTCAGTTCACACGAACAGGACTTTGCACTATTTACGTCACCATACTCTTAGAATGTTGAGAATGCGCCTGAGAATATCCAAATGGAATTGATTGAACTGCAGTCAGATTCTATTCTGAAGGCAAAATACAACAAAGTTGGTGTGCCAGGCTTGTATGCTTACCTCCCACCCTCGTATGTGCAAATCCATAAGCTGGCATCGAGAGTACTGCCTATGTTTGGAAGCACTTTCCTTGTGAGCAGTTGTTTTTGTTAATGAAAGCTACCAAAACTCCACATCGCTCAAGACTTACTGTCGAGCACCTTTCATCCTTCATAAAAGTTGCAGCTGCACAAGATTTCAAGCCTGATATTGACGAACTGGTTACTAACAAGAGATGCAAAGTGTCGGGACAAAAGAAATAGATCTCAGACTGTAAGACTCCTATATGAGGACCTAGCTAAGAGGCTAAGACTCTAATTGTACGCTGTTGTACAGAGATTGTATGGAAATAAATTGCTTTTCTTTAAACTTTAAGCGTTACATTTTTTAAAGTTTTCAGTATTGGAAAGAAAGCTACAGTAACTTTGTATAAATAGTATTTGTTATAGTGTGGCCCGCTGAAGCACGTATGGCAGTCGAAGCGGCCCACAAATGGTAGTGAGTTTGACATGCCTGCTGTAATGCACAGTTTAACAATTAAGAGTGAAAATCCCACTGCTCTTTCAATTCAGTTGAAAAGGCTCTCATTATTGCCAACTGTATCCAATTTTGGTGCAATTTAATAAGTAAAAACACACTATTTGTGTATGCTTTGACAGTGTGATGTTATAGCCAGTCACCTCTGATTTCCAACTGTTTTAACTTGTAGTGTTTTGTAGACAAATTAGGACATTAGACATGATAGTGAGATGACTTGCTTTATAAATAATGTTATGTGTAAGTATTAGAAATGGCTAGAGTTGTCCATTAATCCATTTTCTACTTGGTATGTCCAGTTCAGGGTAACAAGGAGCTGTTACCTTTGCAATCATTGGGTGCGAGAAAAGAACAATCTCGGACACATAAATTTGTAAAGGGCTAGTTTAACAGTGCTCAGATAACCAAACCTGAATGTCTTTGAGATGTGGAAGAAGAACAGGTGAATATGGATAAAAAGAGGAAGTTTTATACTTTTGTGTTTCATTTTGATGTTTTGTGATTAGGCACAGATCAGCTTTAGCTTTCCACTGCTTGTTTTTTTTTGTTTTTTCTTTTTAAAATCAAAGCAACAGGCATTACTCTCCAATCAAATAACTCATACCCAACTACAGCCCAAAAGAATGCAGTATGCAAGTATGCAGCCATATTTCCTAGGACGTCACACATTTTGATTCTGCCCACGTGTTCAAGTAGGAACTACACATCAGAGATCACACAATCCTGAAACAACATAAGCTTGTTTTCTATGCTATAAATAAATTGCCGGTTTAGTTTGTGGACCTAAAATCATACAAAGAAAATCACAAAACATGCGCTGTTATGATGCATTGCTAATCTAATGCTAAACTGAAATGAATAATGATGTACATTATTTATGCTTAAATTAATATGCCACTTGATAAAAGCTTTAGCTTTCCACTATTCTGTATGTACTGTATATTTAGCAAATAATGTTAATATAGCCTATTTATTAAAATTTAAATCTTGGTAGTTTACCAATAATTATCTTTCACTTTTGTGGTTAGGGTCTGTGTGTATGTGTATATCTATGTGTGTGGTTAATCTTAAAGTGAGAGTGTAGAGCAATCTGGTAACGAACATGAGTAAATTGAGGGAAATGCCACAATAACACAAGTGTATAGCAAAAAAGTATCTGGAGTCTGCAGATATCCACAGCCATAGCTCACCTTGTGGCATCAGGTGAGTCCTGGGAGAAACTAAGATGTTGTCTGCATAGCAGTTGTTCTGTTATGATACGCTAATTTAGTGTAACAGTGCCAGCAAAGTATAGCCTTTTGTTTTAAGGTAAAATACTCCCAAACCATTAACACCTTTGACTCTTTCTGCTGGGACTATCATCCATACACTGTTTGCATTACACTATTTCGCAATTTTCAATCTAGTTACTTGAATACAGTAAACCGATTACCCATTTCAACTCATCCCATCTTCTCAACAACATTTCCTAGTGAGAGCTGCAACGTTGATTATTCAGGACACCCCCAAATCCTGATTTAAAGTAGGAAGTACTTACTTTTATGCTGCTAAACTGAAATTGTTAATGAATAAATTTGAGTGTGTTTCATTTTTGCTCATACAGCATTTCACGGAAGTGGTTCATTTACCAATATTTTATAAAAATACATGTGTTTGGGAGATGATGAGTGTACAATTAAATGACTCAACATGTGAGATAGATAGATAGATAGATAGATAGATAGATAGATAGATAGATAGATAGATAGATAGATAGATAGATAGATAGATAGATAGATACTTTATTAATCCCAATGGGAAATTCACAATATGTGAATATGTGGCACAAGTAGCGTGAGATTTTTTTCATGGATGTTTTGATATGGTTTGCTGTTGTCCTGCATTGGTATCTACAGAAACCTCTTACACCAGAAACTTTATTTGAATTCTGCATGAATAAATGAGATTAGATTTTTTTCTTGACCAGCACCACATACTACAAGGAATAACTAACATATTAAAAAATATATAACTTTTTAGTGGAGTATTGATTTAGGTCTCAAGGGATTCCTTAACTGCAAGGTTTTGTTCTAGTCCACTTATGTGTTTAATTTCACTGCTACTTTAATTAACTATGATTTTTGTTCACAGATTTTACCTTTATTGATTTAATCAAGAAATTATAGACTGCAGTTCTTAAATTAATATAGAAATGGAGTATTTGTTTAAGAAATCATAAATTAGTATGTTTATGTTGATTTTTAAGATTTTTGTTCTCACATGCTGCACTTTTTTTTTTTTTAATGTTCTGATTACTTAAGTCATTACTTATTAATGAACATAAATTGACAATGAAATAGACAAAGTGAGTTTGATTTTTAAGATTTTTGTTCTCACATGCTGCACTTTTTTTTTTTTTTAATGTTCTGATTACTTAAGTCATTACTTATTAATGAACATAAATTGACAATGAAATAGACAAAGTGAGTTAAAAAGGACAAAAAATGTAAGCACGTAATGTTATGGCAAATAAACTTTATCTTTCTCTTATAAATGAAAACCTTACACAGATACTCATTTTTAAACACAGAATAAGAACAAAAAAGGCCAGCTAACTAAAAGCCACATTAGACAACATTTCCAGTTATTTTCAGTGATACCCTCATTTACATAATCTAGCAAGTCAGAGGCAGTCACATAATGTGAAAAGCCCAGCAACTCAATCCAACTAGTCCCAGCTCACTCCAACAAAATCAAATAGATTTGACTTTGCTTAATTTGTAGGTGCAACCTCTGGGTACACGACAGCTAACAACCAATGAATAGTCATATGAAAGTGCGATTTACATAATGCAGCAATGAGGAATAAGGAATACATGTGTTTTGGAATTCACAAACTGAAAAGAAGCTCAACTGTCTGATGTCTCGTGTTTTATGTACCACAACAGAAAAGAGAATAGGAAAAAGGGCAAAGATTATGACTAAACATTCAGTACCTGTTAACCCTTCATACAGCACAAACTCTAACAGGCAGCATGTTATTGGTGGTCACAAGTGGAGCAAGCATGACTGTGCTAGAAGTTTTCCATGTAGCTGCTAAATATGACCTGACCAGCAATTTACAGTATAAACTGACATGGTCCAACAACAAGATCAGCAATAGCAGGTGGCAAGTCTGATATACCAACAACCACAAGTAATGTGACATCAGCTTAAACAATGATACTGTATTGTTTAAAACTAAGAAGGACTAATTGTCAAACTAGTTGGAGCAAAGCCCCAGGACTTAACTTGAGAATCTCAGGTTTGAATAATCAATCATCAATAAAGTGATCTGTGTTGTCTATCCTCTAGAAATCTGCCTATCACTTTTAGCTCCTTCTCAGAGCTGCAAACCATTTAATTTTTCATGTGCATGGTTTGTACAGAACAGCATGTAAAATTGATTCAAACTTCATTATTTTGAACAGTTTACATGCTATACATACCAGCCAGTTACTCCACCCATCATTAGTTGTGTTGTGACCGAGTACTTCTCTGCTATAGGTCCAGAGTTGTTCCCAAAAACACGGCTCCACCACTGATGCCTTCTTGCATAATCAGTGATATCTACAACTTCATAAGAGTCTTCATCACTATCCTGTTCTTTATGTTGGAAAAAAAAGACAATTTTAACTTATTAGAAAACTACTAGAAGAAAAACATATTGAAATTTCAGTAATGAAATTATTTTAAATAAACAAAAATTTAAAAAAAGAGAATCTTTTGTTGATTACCAATTTCAAACTAGCCCTGTATCAGTGAATATGGGTGTGCTTGTGGGAAACATCCCTGCAGTAGTGCTGAATGCTCCGACACCCCATGACCTGAAAACTTACTTTATGTTGTCTCTAGAAGATGCATGGATGCAAGTTTAGAAATATTCATAATAAGAGAGCAATTAAAAAAAGTTGTTTCATAACTACTAAACAGGGAAATAGAAAATACAAAAAGGGCTATATCAATATAACGTCTCAAACAAAATGTGCTTACTTACACATCCTTTTATGCTTTAGGTAACATTGGCTTTAATCATTACTAAAACAAAGCCCCTTAATTTAATATGTATGTAGCTAACTGAGAGTTAAATAGCTAATTCTTGTTTCACACTACATAAAGCTTAAGCAAGGATAGAGGTTTGATCACAGTTTTTTTTAGCAAGGAGCACCAAATCTTTGGAAAAGCCTAAAGATGTCTTGGTGACTTGAGAAGTAATGAACAAAAACACTTCTACCAAATATGTTATAGAGAAGCTCAATAAATAAATGATATTTTTATACTATGACAAACAACAAACCCCTCTCAAATATACATAAGAATGAGTAAAAAGAAAGAAAAATAAAGAAACTGCACAAGAAAGAAAAACTTGATTCTGCAGTCATAGTCGCATTGTAGAATGTATAATGGAGCCCCAATAGAGTATCTTCATATACTTCTGCTGAACAAGCTGCTGGCTGAAAGTTCTCAGTGTTAGTGTGTCAGGGCGAAGACGTCCAGAATCGTTCATAATGGCACTCAGTTTTGCTTTCATTTTATCTCTTGTAACTAGCTCCAGGGTGTCCAGAGTGCATCCCATAACTGAGCCTGCCCATTTAATTAGCTTGTTGATTCAGTGGGCCCCTCTTGAAGTGATGTTACCAGCACAGCATATTACATCATTGAAAATCGCACTGGCCATCATGGAGATGTAGAATATGTGAAGGATGTCACTACCCACATTGAAGGAGTGCAGTTTCACAAGAAAATTCAAGCCTGCTCTACCCTCTTATATAGTTCCTTTCAGTTAGAAGGCCAGTCAAACCTGTCATTGATGTGGATCCCCAAGTTCTTTCACTCCCTGAATAGTAAGTAGTAGCCAGACAAAGAGGCTGTTTGGTGCTGTGAAAGTCAACAACCAGGTCCTTGGTTTTCCTGATGTTGTTACAGGTAATTCTTTCAAGTTCTGTTGTCATTAGGGGAAGTTGCACCAGTCTTCTTTGGAATAGGCACAATGCAGGATGTTTTCCACAGCTCGGCACTTCTTGCACCTTGTATGATTATAGACTGCACAAGTTAAAGCGTTCATATTTGATTATATGTGATCTCCTGGCCAAGAATAAAAGGCGTCAATACTTGGATCAATTCTCAACTTGACAATGCAAATTTGGAAATGGATTCGGCACTGTCCATTACTAGTGCAGCATGTTTTTTTCTCTCAAGTATGCTGCTTTTATTGACAGCATAAATGCTTGATGTCATCTGATCGATCAAAACGTTTTCGTTGCGGTCTTTAACGATGACAGGGCAAACACAGCACAAATCATGTATTTGTTTGTAATGTATTACTCTACGTTCACAGTCTTGGATACTGTGCATTTGCTATTGGTCTGCACGCTTAATATACTGGTTTACATAGCTGCAAGTCCCTCTGCGGTCATGAAACAAGATAAAAATCACAGTTTACACAAATACATATTGTAGCAATGATGTACGCGATGGTAATTTTCCAACAACAGTTAATAATTGTTTATTGTGCAACGTTATAAAAAAACACAGTCATCCAAGTGACGTAGAAATTGTTTTCATGTAATATGTACATGGGCCGGAAGGGAAAATGAAAATGTAACCAGTAAGAAAGTATATACTTTTAGGTTAACTAACCAGTCTACGAATTTGCTTTTACAGGATGCTGGTCTGAGCCAGTAACCTACGAGAATTAACCGCCGGACGGCTGTCATTCCACACGTAAATAAAACAGAAATCACATCCTACCTCCTCTGTGCGCCGCCATTTTCCCATCAATTGACTGCCGGTGACAATAAGCGACGGTTTTAAAGCTTGTATCCCTGCAGGTGACAGGCGAGTAGCGCGGACATACACGGATGTGACGTCACAGCAAATACGTAGGGGTGGTCCGCGCTGGCAGATGAACTTCATAACGCGCAGAACACGAGAGTGGCTGTCAAAAGGAGGTGTTATCAGAATGGTGCATGGTAGATCGAACGCTATTGTAGGTTACGAAGAGCCATCGTCATACATTTATATGTGATAGAAACCAATTGGAAAAATGATAGCGTCACGAGAGAGGAGAAAAGCATGGACGGTATCCTGTAGTGGCTCATTAATTAAATCGTCCGAAGCCTTGTAGGAACTACATCACAGAGGCAATGAAAGACAGATTACATACAAGTCACCACATTCTTAACCATTTTTGACTGATAATATTTTGTTGAGTCGTATTTTAATCATCTCTATTTCATACACACATTCATACAGTGTACTTAACATAGAAGTTGGAAAATATGAAGAAGATTCATAGACTGTAGGTACAGTATGTATGTAGAACTGGCAGAGAGTGCCATCTAGATATCGGGACAATGAAGTCACAATTACTATTCCAACTATATATATTTGACATAAGATAGATATGAGAATAAAGCATAATATGTATGTGTATGTATGTGTATATATATATATTATATATATATATATATATATATATATATACTGTATAGTACACTGTATGTAATTCTGTGCATTTATACTTCTTGCATCTTTTTTTGATAGCTGCATGTCAGTTCTTTCGTGATTGTTCACTTGTTTCCTATTGTACTGTTTGTGTACATAGATAAAGGAGCTTGGAAGTTCAGTTTTTCTGTTTGGCCTTTGCTAAAGGCTGTATACTAGAGTGAAGATTAGAGTACTGTCTGTAGTAAAAAAGCAAACATGGAAAATTCAGAACCATTATCGCAATAAAATCAATAATTTCTCTTGCCATGATAAAGATGAGAACTGCTTAGACAACAATCAAACAAGTTATCAGTTTATGATGGAAAAAGTATAACAAAGTAACCAAAAATAAATAAATTCTGAAATAACAGTTGCTGCAGTCATAGATGTTTTAGTAATGTGTACTAGTGAAGGCATCATAATGTGCATTTCACAGAAGAAATTCACAGCATAGTTATAAAAGTACAAACATTTAAAGCAAAAACAGAAGGGACAGAGTAGTGTTCTGGAAATAAGTGTGATGAGCAAGTGAAATAAACATCTACCCAAGTAATGCCATTCTGAATGCATACCATTTCATCTGGGAAGCATGGTGGCAGTGATATCATGGCTTGCGTATTCATGGCATCCTGTTGACCTGACTAATTCATCATTTTTGGTGATTTAACTACAGTAATGAAGGTAGCAGCAGAATGATTTATGAAGAGTACAAAAACATTTGGTCAGCCTTTGAAGAAGAATACACCTCCAGACTTATTGGGCAGCACTTCATTATATAACAAGACAATAAGGCAAAACACACTTCATCTCACACAATCCAGCCACAGGGGATGCACAAGCCAATGTGTTTCTTCGTGCCAGTCCCAAGCCTGCATAAATGGGGAGGGTTACATCAGGAAGGGCATCCGGTGTAAAATTTTGCCAAATCAATATGCAGACAACAATACAAATTTTCATACCAGATCAGTCGAGCCCCGGGTTAACAACGACCGTCACCAGTACTGTTAGTCAACAGGGTGCTGGCATAAATTGGGCTACTGTTGGCCAAAGAAGGAGAAGAAGAGGGGGGAGATGTGTCCGGACAGAGGAGATGAGGAGGAAGGTAAAGAGAGTGGAACTGAGGGTAGGAACTTTGAATGTTGGCAGTATGACTGGTAAGGGGAGAGAGTTAGCAGACATGATAGAGAGAAGGAAGGTTGATATATTGTGCGTGCAAGAAACTAAATGGAAGGGGAGTAAGGCCAGGTGGATTGGAGGTGGATTCAAATGGTTCTATCATGGTGTGGATGGGAGGAGAAATGGGGTAGGGGTTATTCTGAAGGAACAGTATGTCAAGAGTGTTTTGGAGGTGAAAGAGTGTCAGACAGATTAATGATTATGGAGCTGGAAAATGAAGGTGTGATGATGAATGTTGGGTGTTCGATGGATGAGAAAGAAGATTTTTGGAGTGTGTTGGATGAAGTGATGAACAGTGTACCCAAGGGACAGAAAGTGGTGATTGGAGCGGATTTCAATAGACGTGTTGGTGAAGTGAACAGAGGAGACGAGAAGGTGATGGGTAGGTATGGTGTCAAGGAGAGGAATGAAGAATGTCAGAGGATAGTGGATTATGCCAAAAGGATGGACATGACTGTGGTGAATACATATTTTAAGAAGAGGGAGGAACATAGGGTGACGTACAAGAGTGGAGGAAGATGCACACAGGTGGATTACATCCTATGCAGAAGAGTCAATCTGAAGATTGAAGACTGCAAAGTGGTGGCAGGGGAAAGTGTAGTTAAGCAGCATAGGATGGTGGTCTGTAGGATAACGTTGGAGATCAAGAAGAGGAAGACAGTGAGGGCAGAGCCAAGGATCAAATGGTGTAAGTTGAAAAAGGAAGACTGCAGGGTTGAGTTTAGGGAGGAGGCGAGACAGGCACTGGATTGCAGTGAAGAGTTACCAGACAGTTGGGCAACTACAGCAGATGTAGTAAGGGTGACAGCAAGATGGGTGCTTGGTGTGACATCTGGACAGAGAAAGGAGGAAAAGGAAACCTGGTGGTGCAATGGGGAAGTACAGGAGAGTATACAGAGGAAGAGGATGGCAAAGAAGAAGTGGGATAGTCAGAGAGATGTGGAAAGTAGACAAGAGTACAAGGTGATAAGGCGCAAGATGAAGAGAGAGGTAGCGAAGGCTAAAGAAAAGGCATATGAGGAGTTATATGAGAGGTTGGACACTAAGAAGGGAGAAAAGGACCTGTACTGCTTGGCTAGACTGAGGGACTGAGCTGGGAAAGATGTGCAGCAGGTTAGGGTGATAAAGGATAAAGATGGAAACATACTCACAAGCGAGGAGAGTGTGTTGAGCAGATGGAAAGAGTAGTTTGAGAGTCTGATGAATGAAGAGAACGAGAGAGAGAGAAGGTTGGATGATGTGAAGATAGTGAATCAGGAAGTGAAACGGATTAGCAAGGAGGAAGTAAGGGCAGCTATGAAGAGGATGAAAAATGGAAAGGACGTTGGTCCAGATGGCATACCTGTAGAAGCATGGAGGTGTTTAGGAGAGCTGGCAATGGACTTTTTAACCAGATTGCTTAATGGAATCTTGGAAAGTGAGAGGATGCCTGAGGATTGGAGAAGAAGTGTACTGGTGCCGATATTTAAGAATAAGGGGGATGTGTAGGACTGTAGTAACTACAGGAGGATAAAATTGATGAGCCACAGCATGAAGTTATGGGAAAGAGTAGTGGAAGCTAGGTTAAGAAGTGATGTGATGATTAGTGAGCAGCAGTATGGTCTCATGCCAAGAAAGAGCACCACAGATGCGATGTTTGCTCTGAGGATGTTGATGGAGAAGTATAGAGAAGGCCAGAAGGAGTTGTATTGCATCTTTGTGGACCTGGAGAAAGCATATGACAGGGTGCCTTGAGAGGAGCTGTGGTATTGTATGAGGAAGTCAGAAGTGGCAGAGAAGTATGTAAGAGTTGTACAGGATATGTACGAAGAAAGTGTGACAGTGGTGAAGTCTGAGGTAGGAGTGATGGATGCATTCAAGGTGGAGATGGGATTACATCAGGGATTGGCTCTGAGCCCTTTCTTATTTGCAATGGTGATGGACAGGTTGACAGACGAGATTAGACAGGAGTCCCCGTGGACTATGATGTTTGCTGATGACATTGTGATCTGTAGCGATAGTAGGGAACAGGTTGCGGAGACCCTGGAAAGGTGAAGATATGCTCTGGAGAGGAGAGGAATGAAAGTCAGTAAGAACAAGACATAATACATGTGTGTAAATGAGAGGGAGGTCTGTGGAATGGTGAGGATGCAGGGAGTAGAGTTGGTGAAGGTGGATGAGTTTAAATACTTGGGATCAACAGTAGAGAGTAATGGGGATTGTGAAAGAGAAGTGAAAAAGAGAGTGCAGGCCGCGTGGAATGGGTGGAGAGGAATGTCAGGAGTAATTTGTGACAGACAGGTATCAGCAAGAGTGAAAGGGAAGGTCTACAGGATGGTAGTGAGACCAGCTATGTTATATGGATTGGAGACGGTGGCACTGACCAGAAAGCAGGAGACAGAGCTGGAGGTAGCAGAGTTAAAGATGCTAAGATTTACACTTGGTGTGACGAGGATGGACAGGATTAGAAATGAGTACATTAGAGGGTCAGCTCAAGTTGGACGGTTGGAACACAAAGTCAGAGAGGCGAGATTGCGTTGGTTTGGTCATGTGCAGAGGAGAGATGCTGAGTATATTGGGAAAACGATTTTAAGGATAGAGCTCCCAGGTAAGAGGAAAAGAGGAAGGCCTAAGAGGAGGTTCATGGATGTGGTGAGAGAGGACATGCAGGTGATGGGTGTAACAGAACAAGATGCAGAGGACAGAAATGTATGGAAGAAGATAATCCGCTGTGGCAACCCCTAACGGGAGCAGCTGAAAGAAGAAGAGGAAGACACGGCATCTCACACAGGGAGTACATCGGAGAAAAAGTGCCAAGTCCCACATTAGTCTAGTCAATACCTTGATTTTAATCCTATTAAACATGGAATGTAGACGGAAGTGATAAATCACAAAGACATGTACCAAAATAAAATAGCTAAAAAAATGGTATTCCAAACCATTTTAGAAGGACAAACCCTAACTTTTAGTGATATCATTCAGTCACATGTTTGTGATGATCCAATTATTGCATGCCCAAGATTTCTGTCCAAATGCTAACTTTTATTTAATATTAATTTAGTTAATTTTATTTGTCTCATTTTAAATGAGTGACGGAATGTAAAATGTGTTGTAATATGTTAATGTGTATGTCATTTTCTCAAATTCCAATTGATTGTACTTAAAAAAGAAACAACAGTGATTTAATTGTTCCCTAACTAAACTAAAAAGTGAAGGTGTGGCAAATGTGACAAATTAACCTTCAGATCATCAATTCCTATATCATTGCAAGAACAAGCATAGGAGCATAGCAACAAGGTACAATGTGGTCATCCTGCATCAGCAAGGATTCTCCCAAGCAGACTGGAGAAGCACAAGGAAACAGGCAAGGTTGAGGAATTGAAACACAGTAACTGTCATGCCTCAGCCAGAGTTCCTACCCTGTCTGGGGTTCAAATTCATATTCATTCATTTTTGATTCTTGATTTGTGTTGATTATGTTACGTTTACATTTTGTGATTATGTGAATTATTCCTTGTTTATGATGTTGTTTATGTATGCAAGCTGCCTATGTTATATTCCATGTGTTTTGTGGGTGGTCCAAGATGCATGGCCACCTGTTAGTCCATCCATCTATCCATTATCCAACCCACTATATCCTAACTACAGGGTCACGGGAGTCTGCTGGAGTCAATCCCAGCCAACACAGGGCACAAGGCAGGAAACAAACCCTGGGCAGGGCGCCAGCCCACCGCAGGGTGTGCACACACACACACCCACACACCAAACACACACTAGGGACAATTTAGAGTCGCCAATGCACCTAACCTGCATGTCTTTGGACTTTGGGAGGAAACCCATGCAGACACGGGGAGAACATACAAACTCCACGCAGGGAGGACCTGGGAAGCGAAGGACTGATGCAGTTTTAAAGGCAAAGGATGGTGTTAGGCACGTGAGATTAGCATGTGTCTAATGGGAACAAGTTGCTCAAATATTACATGGAATAATTTCCGTTTGCCCTAGAGTGGATAAGGACTATCCAAAGGACCACTGATACCACTTTTGCCAGGTTCCACAGTCAACCCACCACTTCTACTGTACTTCCGCTCTGCTATTTACATACGCCACTTATTTTCTTTGCAAAATCATATTTTTAATAGGGCATTAAATGGTGATGCCAGTGGCTCCCCAAACCCTTTATCTTGTCTTGTTGTTTCCTTTTACAGTGGTTGCACCAGATATTGAGTTAATTTAGTTTTGAACTGAAACTTTTCATTTAAAAAAAAAAAAAAAAAAAACATCTTCACAGATTTTTTACATGTTGCCTAGGACCTTGGCTCAGTACTATATGTTTTTTTTTCTTTTTCCCCATTCAGATAAATGCAAAAGCGCATTCTACACATATGTATAGTCATATTGTAGTCATTTTTGGCCTCTGCTACCTGTTTCTTAAGAGTTATTTGAATTTGTTTGCATTTGCTTCTCTGTCATAAAGAAGATGCTTTGAGTTTCGTCTGAATGGTCTCTTTTATTTCTTTTGTAAACCAGAGTTTATCTTTAGAATAACACTTAATTATCTTCGTCTCTACAGCCATTTCTTCACAAAAATGAATATACAGTAGTCTGTAACAGCTGTATTAGATTCATCCATCGAGTGGTTGTTAAATAACTGCCTATCAGTTGAAGATAACCCGTCTCTCAACCATTCTATAGTCTGATCTGGCCAAACCCATACTTGTTTTTCTTGTACTTTTTCTCGTTTCTGTTTCAATTTGTAAGTAGGAAGCAAATTCACAGGCTTATGATCAGATGTACAAACAGGGACCTTCAGTTTCGATTGAGAAGCTCCTTTAATGTTTCCTTAGCACAAATCCAGCATTCTGTCTCTTCTTGTCTTATACGTTACATATTGTTCATATATAGATAACACAGATTCTTCTAGTTTGTAATTTTTTTTGCATTTATTGAGAATTGACTAATGGCTAATCACTGATTTAAATTTCCAAATATGATTTTTTTGGAATTTATTTATTCGCCTCCATATCTGTCAGAAGAAATTAATTGAACAGGTCAGTCATTGTAACTTATATGTCCTCCAACTGTAAAAAGATACCTTTTATTTTTTTTTTATATTTCTTGATCTTGTAAGGTAAGGTAGCAGCCAAATGTACAATAATAAATGATTATTATATTATGTGATTGTTCCATATTATGCAGTATGCTTATATGCCTCCTTTACTTTTTAATTCTGTGCATTTTACATGCCTGTTATAAGTGAGCAAATAAGATAAATTTGAAGAGTCTGAATAGACAGTACAACAAAAAGAGGGCAAAGCCTGCACTTGAATGTTGGAGCGAGAACTGCCTTAATCAGAAGCTTTGTTTCTGTTATACTATACACAAAAATAAATGTTTCAGTGATGCTACAGAGGCTATCAACAATTAGTACTTATAAATTTGTAAAGGTGAACTGCAATGGGTAAAGTATTCACAGAGAAGAAAATCAAGATTCCAACAGGTGGTTTTTCTGAAGTGGCCAATGATGGCTTCTAAGGAAAGCAGAGATTCCCTCAATGTGCTTGTGGTTCATATTCAGTCTACAATGCTATTATTTGTATGGCACATTTTCTTCCTAAACATTTTGTGACAAGAGTGGTTGTGTAAACTTTCTATTTCATTTTGTCACATCAGTTTTGATTTTTTTTTTATGCAAGCATAAATAAACCTTTTGAAAGCAATTTGGGCTTGCATGTTACCCTAGGTACGTCTATATGGAACTGAGATTGTGACTACTGCTTTCGTAAATGACTCGTAAGCTCTTAACGTTCCTACAAGATGACATTGTAGTATTCAGTACATTCTCAATGAGTCTTGTTCTAATTCATGTTTCCATCATGCTTCATTTTACTTACAGTACCAGTGTGATTCTTCATTACAGTAGTATTAGTAAAATGGCCTCTTTCCAAGTTTAGCGAGGTTAGTCAGTTGGGTCTAAATGTTTTTCGTTCACTTTCTTCAGTCCTTTGAATCCTTCGGGGTAAGATACATTTATTTCCTTTTCTCCACTGTGTATGAACATAAAATAAAGGGTTATTTCCTAAAGTTTTTAATTTTGTGAGCAATCACTTCATTTAAACTGTCTTCCATTCCAGGGATGTTTTCTGCCTTGTTTCCTGGAGAGTCCCCTAAGACCCCGGATCAACACTTAGGTTGTGGATAGTAGTTCCTCAGAGTCTATCAGGCCTTCCTCACAAGTACTGAGTGCTTTTCACAGTACCTTGTAGTCACGACCTGTATCACCTCACTAATATTTTCTCTAAGTACTGTATGTCTCACCAATTTGCTATTTGAGCTCACTATAGAAAGTATTATATTCACACTGCACATTAATTGACTAGTAGAATGTGTGTCACTAAATACAGCAATCTATTTCTGTTGTTATTCTCCACACTTTTTGAACACTGCTGCTGTCCTTCAAATTTGCTGCAATAAGATGGTGTACATTCTGAAAATTAAATCTGTCTGCCAACCTGATTCTAGGATTCACTGATTCAACAAGGCATCTCTTTAGTTTTGCATGTGCTGGCCTCGTAAGTAACAATAAATCTCATACATCATGATATATTTTTCATTTATCAGAGGAAATTGTTAAAAATGTAAATGTAAATGAGGGGTGAAAATGAGTAATGATGAGTTAAATCTGTCAGGCATGCATCTCTCTGAGCTGTACAGTTTAACGTACAACTTTTCAAATGATGGTTATTAAAGATATACAAAATATTTAAGGGAGAAACAAATAATTGGGAGGCGCACAGCCAATTTAAGATTTAAAAAGGAAAAAACAATGTCCAGGAATAGCCCCTTTAGAGGCTAGACCTAATCCTTACGCAAAGAGAGCTCTGCACTTCACAATTTGACTGAGCTTGAACCCTTCTGAAAAGAAAAAATGGGATAAAGTTGAAAACTCCACTCACTAGAGGTCTGCTGCAATTAAAACTTTGCTTAGTTAAAGGGTGTGCACACTTGCAACAACAAGGCATTGGAAGGTTTTTGTTATTTTTTTAATGATTTTTCCTGAAAATGAGCCATGTGTTTTTTCAGTTAGATATTGTTGGTTAAAGGTGAGAAAGGTCAGACGTGATTGATTGTGATTTCAAATACAAGCTGAAATTTCAATAGGAGTGTGCAGACGTTTGATATTCACTGTATAAAGTGCTGAAAATGGGCTGTCCGTTTGAACAATTGAAATGGTGTATTTTTGTATGCTGCTTTTGTAATGTGTTGCATGCTAATTTTTTTTATTATTCTGATATTATTTTATATTTGACCTATATTTGAATGCTTGATTGGCAGCACAATGGTCCAGTGGGTAGCACAGCTCTCAAAGACTGCATTCAAACCCCAACCCTGATTTTGTAGAGTTTACACATTTACCAAAGGTCTCTGTGTTTTTTGGTTTTTTTTTTTTCCCAGTTTTCCACCTACATTTCGAAGACAGCTTAAGTACAAACTGAGTCCAAACTAGAAGGAGTGTGGTTGTGTGCATGAGTGTGCTCCGTGATTGACTGGAGTCTTCTTGTCTTTTTGCTCATTGCTGCTGGTGTAGGCTTTGGCTTACTGCAATGCAAGAACTGAGTTAAGCAGGCCAAGAAAATGAGCATATGGATGATGTGTGGCTTAGTGGCAAATGCATTAAAGGAATACTCCTCACAAACATGACATTTTTTTAATCTGTTTTGCTTATAGTAAATGCGAGAACAATTTTTAACTGTTTGTTTTTATGGAGAATGGACATAACAAGTTTCCTGACATAACAGATTTCTATAGGGAAGAACAGTAAACAAATAGTAAACAATATTAAAACATTCATGAGAAAAATGACCATTTAATCAGGGTGTTTGATTCATATGTCAAATATCTAGTCGCAAACACAAATATTTTGTCTAAGTATTGTTATATAATCCATTTCCAAAGACCTGATTCCACCCTTTTTCATTGGTCAGGTAATGCCCAGTAATGGCTCATTCACTGGCTACCATGCTGGTCACGCCACATCAGCATTAAAGACAGGTGAATAATAAGCGAAGAAAAGAGAGGGAAAACATTGTAGTGTGGAAAGTATGTCTTACATTTGTGCATATCTGAGATGTTTCAACAAGAAGAAGGCCAATTTAACTGTGCAATATTACAAAATGCTGGAAAAAAAATCTAGAAATATTGCATTGCAGCTTAATGAGCACCGAATGAGGGTACAGGCAGGCAGGTCTTCAATTTAAAAGTGCAATCCTGGTTGAACATGCTCCTCAGCCATTCATGACAGGACTTTTCATAAGTGGTTTATTTTAACAATCGTGTGCTTTTGGAATGTTACGAGTGAACGAAAGTGTGTCTAGCATATGGATTGTGTGATACGAGGACACTGAGATTTCTTTTTAAAGGACATTTTGCTATTGTTTTTTGTTTGTGCAGTGCTGGTCTCCATCGAATCCTGTTGTGTCAAAAACTTTGTTATTCCCATTCTTCATAAATGCATGAGATTAAGAAAAACATAACAACACATGCTGCGGTGGCCTGGTGGATTGGCTCCAGCACACCCCCGTGACCCTGTGTTTGGATATAGCGGGTTGGACAATGACTGACTGACTGACTGACTGACTGACTGACTAAAAACACATGATTAAAATTTTATTCTTAGCCATTACTACAAACAACACTAGCCAAGTAACAGATTAAAAAAATATAATTTAGAGTAGAGTAATCCTTTACGCTTTAAAGCACATGATTATTCAAAAAGAACTGGACACTTTCAAAAATGTATTGTTTATTAACTTTTTATTACTTAAATATTTAGTATGCACCAATTTTTTTTCCAGATTTTGGAGCTTGAGGAAACAGTGATAGGCTACAAAGGGTCTGGGATGAATTAAACTATGGGATTGACATGTGACATGAGAGGCATAAATTTATGAAGGAAATTTTTTGACAAAATTAAATAAACAAATATGAAAATACTGCGGTGGGCTGGCGCCCTGCCTGGGGTTTGTTTCCTGCCTTGCGCCCTGTGTTGGCTGGGATTGGCTCCAGCAGACCCCAGTGACCCTGTAGTTAGGATATAGCGGGTTGGATAATGGATGGATGGAATATGAAAATAAATGAATGCATTGTGAAATGTGAAAATAAATAAAAGTGACCCATCAATCTAGCCAACACTAGCCAGAGCCCACCGTTTTTAAGTTTGAGGGGAGAAAATAACACTTTTTATTTCAAGGCATATTTCATGTTACACACAATGTCAATGAAATGAAAAAATAAATAAAATAATGATAGTAAATCAGTACAGTAAAAAGACAACAAAAAAAGAATTGTTGCTCGATTTGGACATCCTGTTTAAACTTATGAATTAAAAGTAAAAGAAAGAAGTTAAATATGGCAATTTTAGTCATCAATGTTCCCATAAGTTATTAACTTTCAAAAAGTTATGCTTTAGAGTTAGAGCTCCATCCCTTTCCAAAATAGATCCTGGAAAGAACAGCAACTTCCAGTTGAGGAGTGATTTAAGTATCCGAGTGACTGGAAGTGGTGGGGTTTGTGGCAATTATACCAGAAGTGAGGTCATTCATCTTCTGACTGCTTCTTTTCCACTAGCAGAAATGGAAATCATGTCAGTGATGGAGCTTCACTCTCTGTCTCTTCACCCCATGATTGTCCGTACCTGTCGTAACTCAGGAGTCCCAAAAGCAAAGAAGTCCCAAAACACTTTAAACAATTGTTCTTCTTGGGGGTAATTACTGTCCAAACCCTAACTGGATACAAAGTAGCCTAGAAGAATCTTTAGAAAACAAAGATTATTTTAACAAAAGGCTCTATAGTCTAAGAAGCTCCTAAGCGCACAAAAAGAATTGCCAGAGAAGGCAAGGCAACAAACAGCAAACACAGTCCCAATACAGAATCCCAAGGCAAAATCAAAAATACAGAACATAGGTTCAAAAATGCAGGAAATCACAAAAGCAATAAGACACAGCAAAACACTCCACTCGCTAGTGCATTCAAAACAAGCTGCCAGGAACTATGGAAGGTCCACCAATATATAGGGTGTAAAGCACTTCCTGGCAGTGTCTGGCAGGTGACCCTGCCTCTTGGAGAACCACCCACAAAACACATAAGGCATTTGGTTTTGAGCAGTTTGCTCTTTGTCTCTCGAACACTGTCTTGTCTCTTTGGTTTTAGTTGTTTGGACGCTGGAATATACGAAGTGGAATTATTTTCCTGTGGGGCCCATTGAAAAGAAACAAATCCTAAGTTTATATGTTTGTTTTATTTTTTGTGTTCTAATCTTGGTGGCATTTATGGTTTCATCTTCAGCATTCAGCAATGAAACATGAGGAAATGGCTTAGTCTCAGTAAAGCAAAGGATTCAGGCAGTGACTTGACGGCACCCTGCTCCTGGGGACTTAGGCAACAACTGCTGGGCATCTCTTAGCAGGGGATAACATGGCTAAAACATATAAACTAAGAGGTGAGTCTTTAACATTTATACCCACCTCTAGTGTCTGTAAAGTTCTTGACCATAACCTGAATGTGGTGCCCCCTCTTCAAGCCACTGCAGAAAGGTGTTGCGCTGCCTCCTAAGGCCACTGCAGGCAGCAACTTGGGTGCTACCCCTCCTCGGTCCACTGCAGACAACTGGACATCTCCCAGCATTGAATGCACAACTGAAATACAAATGCTGTGAGAAGAGTTTTTATGAGTTCTACTCACCTCTAATGCTTCTGAAGTTTTAGATTGTAATGAAGTGGCAGTCTCGTCCTTGCCATACTCTGGAAGCAACACCAAACCTTCAGCATCACTCTTGTGTGGCTTGCATGTTGCAGCATCCTCTTTTTCACTCACAGCTACTCATTCCATGCTTCCATTTTCTCTCAGAGGAGTCCACTCTACCAGAGCCAGCCCTAGACAATTTTGGGCCCGAAGCTTACGGGGCCTGACCCCTGCAGCTAGAAGGGCCCCTTTTATGCTCTGTCGTGAATGCAGTGCGACGGAGTGGCCCTGACTGAAGCGTAAGTGGCCGCCTACTGAGGACAGAGGCACAGATGAGCCGTGGAGGCGGCAACAGGCTCGCGGGCTTAAGTGAAGCGTAATGAAGATTGGAGTGCCAAGTGGAGATGTCCACGTGGAGTAATTAGGTGATGGAATATGTTGCCCGTGAATTATATATATAAAAAAATTAGTAATAGAGGTTGGAGTGAAGGAGTCTGTTGCTCCATTGGGCCCTCTGCAGCAGCGTTGCATCACAGGAAAAAAAAAACCTTGCGCGCAGTGGGCCCCCTCCAGCTGTGGGCCCGAAGTGGTTGCTTCGTTCGCTTCGCCCTAAGGCCGGCTCTGACTCTACATTTTCATTTCCATTTGGAGCATTGCATAACATGTCTCCCTCACTTCACCCTGCTTGGTGCTGTTCAAAAATTAAACTTCTTCAAAAACTTTTGGAGGGGACTCATCTGTCCATGTGCACTCTGGACTGATGTCGATGTCATGCTAAAACCTTCCACTGATTTAGGTGCGCTTGCAGGATCATTGAGAAGGGTATTCTTGACATCGTTCAGAGGTCCTTTTACATTTTGAGCAGCATTCTCTGGCACTGTCCTAATCATAACTCTGGGGAGCTTTGGTTATTTACTCCTAACCACATGAAACATAACAAAAGACTGGATCGAAGTTTCTGCATAACTTGAGGTGGATGGCTCAAAGCAAAAACTGCTGGAGGGGATAAGGATGATAGAGTTGCAAGCACTGGAGCTTATACTAAAGTGATAGGTTCACCTGACATAGCCATAGACAGATGAGGCTCGATCTTAGCAGTAGCATGCGTTGACTTTAGTGATTCAAAAAACTCTGCAGCAAAAACAGGAATAGCAGGCTCAAAACATTCTATAGAGAAGACAGGGGATGTAACTACAGGGGCAGAATTACTTGACTTAGCCCTAGACAAAACCTTGTGTGGTTTGATTGTAAAAAATGGCATGTTGTGACTTAGGTGATTCAATAAAATTCTGCAAAAATACCATAAGTAGACGATTGAAACCATTCAGGAGCAAAAACAGTGGCCTTGGGCTTGACTGGAGCTGCCGATTTGCACATCATTGAAGTTTCAATACCAGCTGGCTTATCTCTTGTGATGGCTACATTTCTGTGGCACTTCAAAGCATGGATAGCATACCACTCCAAAAAGTCTATAACTTTAGCCTCAGACTCAAGTACTTGATTGTCAGTCCCTAGATTCAGTAGATATAGTCATCACCCAGATCATAGATATGGGAAGGAAAGCAGAAGCCTCATAGAGTTTATCCTGGATTTCCTTTAAATGGTTAAACATGCAAAGCTGCACATGTGGAGCTATACCAGTGCACAAGGTTTTACTGAATTTGCAAATACAGTTGACGACCATTGTCAAAGATTATTTCAAAAATCATAATTCTGGCTGTAATTCACTACAAAATTTTTTTTCTTTTTTAAGGCTGTTCATTCTGTTGCTCTCTGGGGAGGGAGATTACTGTCCAAACTCCGACTGGATACAAAGAGGTTTAGAAGAAGGCAAGGCAACACAGAGCAAACACAGTCCCAATACAAAATCCCAATGTGAAGTTCAAAAAACAGAGCTCAGGATCAAAAATCTAGGAAAACACAATAAGCAAACAGGCACAGCATAATACAAGTAAACACTCGACTCCATAGTGCATTTGAAATGAACCACGAGGAAGGCCAGGGTGGAGGGCAGTGATTGGCAGGTGGTCCAGCCACTTGGGGGACCACCACAAAACACATGGGATATAATCAAGGCATTTTCCAATTACAAAGAATAATGCAAATAATAAATAAAAAAAACATTCATTTTAACAAATGGCACAAAATTGGACAAAACAGACAAGAAACATAACTTTGAAAACGAGCCAGGGGAGAAAATCTGGCTGAAACATGACAGTACCAGTGCCTGTGAGACACTCCCTAGGCTTACATAACTAAAGAAATAAGCAGCAAAAAACAAAACTCATTATTTATGTTCCAATATCATTTTGGTATTATTTATTTACTGTCACATTTCACATTTATTTTTTTATATATTTATTTATGTTTATTTAATTTTATTCACAATTTCCCTCCATACATGTTGAGCATTTGTAAGACTTAGACAAAACTGTGAGAGGACCTTTACAATGTGATGTAGACTACATGTGCATATAATACTTAGTTTTTGTGTTCAAAGTATTCAGTTGTTTTTGAATATCCCTATACAATACTGCTGCTTCATTTATTTTTTTATAACTAATGTATAATGTATCTCTGATTGTAGTTATAATGCAACTGGAGATTTGATAAACATTAAAAGGAGCACTTGTGACCGGATGAAATTAGGCCAAGAACGGCAACCAAAGTTTGCAGTGCCAACTGGGCAACCTCATATAATTAAACAGAAAAAGAATAACAAAGGCTAGTACCTTAGGCACTCAGAGTGAACTGGCTGCTACAACACAGACTATGGAACTGTCTCTGGTGAGGTCCAGATCCATAAAGACACCTCTTTCTGTTTTTATGGTGTTGCAGGTGGAAGGGGCGGATCCTCTTCCGGGCACTGTGGGTGGAGCTAGTCAATGTCCTCTGTCCTCCTCCTGTAACTGCGGTGGAAAGAGAAGAAGTAGTTAGCATCAGTGCCCCCTCTTGTCCTCAGGTGGTATTACCTTACCTTATCTCAGAGCCTGTAAGCTGGTCCCTAGGTGTGCATGACTGACACACTGTTTAAAATGAATGTTTACTAGTTACATATGACACATTTTAGGCATTTTAATTTTTTCATCCTCTCCTAGAATAATCTGGCATTCTAGACCATTCACTAACAGTACTTTGAATAAAGTACAGTAATCCCTCTTCCATCGCGGGGGTTGCATTCCAGAGCCACCCGCAAAATAAGAAAATCCGCGAAGTAGAAACCATATGTTTATATGGTTATTTTTATATTGTCATGCTTGGGTCACAGATTTGCACAGAAACACAGGAGGTTGTAGAGAGACAGGAACGTTATTCAAACACTGCAAACAAACATTTGTCTCTTTTTCAAAAGTTTAAACTGTGCTCCATGACAAGACAGAGATGACAGTTCTGTCTCACAATTAAAAGAATGCAAACATATCTTCCTCTTCAAAGGAGTGCGCGTCAGGAGCAGAGTCTGTCAGAAAGACAGAGGAAAGCAAACAAATCAATAGGGCTGTTTGGCTTTTAAGTATGCGAAGCACCGCGGCACAAAGCTGTTGAAGGTGGCAGCTCACACCCCCTCCGTCAGGAGCAGGGAGAGAGAGAGAGAGAGACAGTTTGTTTTTCAATCAAAAATCAATACGTGCCCTTCAAGCTTTTAAGTATGCGAAGCACCGTGCAGCATGTCGCTTTAGGAAGCAGCTGCACAAAAGATAGCAACGTGAAGATAATCTTTCAGCATTTTTAGACGAGCGTCCGTATCGTCTAGGTGTGCGAACAGCCCCCCTGCTCACACCCCCTACGTCAGGATCAGAGAAAGTCAGCGCAAGAGAGAGAGAGAGAAAAGTAAGCTGGGTAGCTTCTCAGCCATCTGCCAATAGCGTCCCTTTATGAAATCAACTGGGCAAACCAACTGAGGAAGCGTGTACCAGAAATTAAAAGACCCATTGTCCGCAGAAATCCGCGAACCAGCAAAAAAATCCGCGATGTATATTTAAATATGCTTACATATAAAATCCACGATGGAGTGAAGCCGCGAAAGGCGAAGCGCGATATAGCGAGGGATTACTGTATTATTCAATGCTGACATCCATTCCAAGGTCCTGATGCTTTCAATGCACTATTAAAGAAAAAAATAAGGGATACATTTTTAAGCTTAGGTATCCGTAAGAAGCCACTGTTAAAGGATAAGCTTGGTATTTTTCAAGTGGAAGTTATTTCTTCACAGTCATGGTATACAGTATAGTAATTTGCCACATAAAATTGTGCTCTGAAGTGAAGTGTTTTTTTTATACATTTTAATGTTTGTGCATCTTACAATAGGAGTAATGGACTAATGGAGTCAATAGGTGAAAGAAAAAGCATTAAAACTTACCGAATATGTCCATTTTTCAAGCCAAAAATGTTATTGAGTATTGATCTGCGTCTTGAGATTGCACACATATTGCAAAACAGCTTCTCTATGTTGTTTTAAGTAAGTAAAGAAGCAAAAAGCAAAACCATTGTTGTGAGATTCAATCATTTTATAAGAAGACTGTGTACTTTGTTCCACTGCTTGTTTTTTTTCTGTGCCATCTTTCAGGATCAAGGGAATGGATTTAACTCAGAAAGTCATACCCAACTTGTTATTATTAACACTGTTCATGCCCTGATGTGAACTACTGTCTGTGTTCTGTACGTAACTAGGCAATAATAACTGAAAAAGACACACTTACAATCGTTTCTATTCTTTCTCTATACAGAAGCTTTTTTCATTAATTCAGTGGCTACTTCTACCATGCGGTGACCAGCGTTCCCACCTCACTTCATTAACCCAGGCTTAGAGGCAACTCATATGCCTTTCTTTCTTTCACCCAGCTCCTCACTGGCTGCTGTGCATCAAGAGCACAATCTCAGTCTGCATTTGTTTTTTGTTTTTTTACCAAATTGTACTAGTAATCTGTCATGTGAGGGACAGCTAATAGAGCCCCCAAACAAAGTGACAGTTTTCAGGTTCAGCTAGTGATGTGTATGCAATCTATGCCTTTGCCCCCCAACCATCAGCAATGCCACTGCTGCTGCCACCGCCTCTGCCGCTTACAGAGCTCCTCTTATATGCCTGCTTCTGCAGGTGGCACAGAGCTTACATTCCTGCCTCACAGCTCCAAGGACTGAAGGAGTTTTGGATGTTCTCTTCATGTATTAATGATTGGTTGTTAATTGTTCAAAGTACAATGAAACTCTTAGGTGCTCTTTCTACTGTGCTGCCACTCAGTGTGAATCTCGTTCTGTAGGCTTTGTAAAATAACACTGAATTTAATGGGTGAAAAGTAAATGCCATTTAGGAAAAAATAATCAAAATCTGTTAGCATGCATCTGTCTGTTATTGCATGTCATGGCAGACTATACATGTTGAAGAAACAGAATTGCAGAAGCAAAAGTAGGATAATAAGCAGAATACAGCTTGGCGCTTTGGGCTTGTTAGGTCATCATAACTCCACCCATGACAGCAGTTGTGAACAGACAAGCGAGAAGAAAACGTATTCTTACCTCAAGAAAAAAAGTTCCACAAATCTATACATATTAATAAAAGGCAAAGCCCTCACTGACTCACTGACTCACTGACTGACTGACTGACTGATTGACTGACTGACTGACTGACTCACTCATCACTAATTCTCGAACTTCCTGTGTAGGTGGAAGGCTGAAATTTGGCAGGCTCATTCCTTACAGCTTACTTACAAAAGTTAGGCAGGTTTCATTTCGAAATTCTACGCGTAATGGTCATAACTGGAACATATTTTTTGTCCATATACTGTAATGGAGGAGGCGGAGTCACGTATCGCGTCATCACGCCTACTATGTAATCACGTGAACTAAAAACAAGGAAGAGATTTACAGCACGAGTCAAACGCGGGAACGAAGGTAAATGACGTTAATTTTTGACTGTCTTTTAATACTGTGTAAGCATACATATTAACACATGTGCAATTAAACGTGTGCATTTACGGGGTGATTTCTCAGGCTTAAAAGCTCGCCTTTTATCAAACGCGGGAACAAAGGTAACTGACGTTGTTCACTGTCTTTTAATACTGTGTAACCATACATATTAACACATGTGCAATTAAACGTGTGCATTTACGGGGTGATTTCTCAGGCTTAAAAGCTCGCCTTTTACTAAAAAGGTAAATGCAAAACTATTTTCAATCATTCTATGATCTGCTTCTCACAACTGAAGGCACCGTGGCTGATGTTACGTCACTTGCTGTCCGACCATAAGCGTTACCTGCTAAGTAACCGGACACTCACTTCACTCCCTTTCGGGAATCGAACCTCTGAGGTTTTCTTTTGTTCTTAATTAAAATTTAAAAGCAATACTTCACCGCTGCTAAGCCCCTCTAGCGCTGACGTCCGAGGTTCGATTACCGTAAGCAAGTGCAGTGAGTGTGTAATTACATTCATGGCATTCGTAGTCTGATTCACAATCTGATTGTATCGGTGGTTACTTCCAGGTAACGCTTATACTTGGCCACCAAGTCAGGTCGAAGTGATCACTCGAGTAAAGGCAGCTTCACAAAAAAACTGAACCTTAACAAACTGTTATTAGTATATTTTCCCTCAATTTAAAAACATTTTATTTTCTTCTTAATAAAAATTTAAAAGCGGTACTTCGCCTGTGCGAAGCGCGTGGATTTGACCAACTGACACATACAGACATATTCATGAGTGCAGGTACTTCGGAAAGAAAGCACCATGTAAACCTAAACTTTAAATTAACTTCATAGACCTACAAAAGGTTGCCATTCATTTGAGGCAAGATTGCTTTTCTTCTGTACAACTATACGTTGCATTCTCAAGAGTGTGCTTGCACGGCTTCAGATATATATATATATATATATATATATATATATATATATATATAGATATATATATATATGTATGTCTATATATAAATATGTAAGTTTATAAGTTCTGCCTTACTTCTCTTTAAGAAAGGAAGATGTAATGATACTTGATTTAAACGATTCCATGTCTTCCTGGGTTTGCGTAGCTTATTGTCTAAAAAGGAGAAACCCTCATTTATAAAACTTTGCTGCAGATGACTTAGCTTATTGTCAATATCTTTACACGTTTTTTTAAGACTTATTGACTGAAACGGGCTTTCACGAAAAAAGTTAGGGCTTTGCTACAGGATACACCCTCCACAAGTTAAGCAAGTAAAAATAAAATATATATTTCTGTTTTATTTAAACCTTTTAAGTTCGTATGCATAGCCCCATTTGGCTGTTTAATTTTTTTTTTCTTTCTTCAGTAATATTTAATCTCCTTAAAGAAAAAGAACATATCCATTTTACTTTTTTTGTATCTCTGTAGTAATATTTTAGTGTAAAAGAACAGCCAGTATTTAAACCTTTTATGTTACTTTATACTTTTATTTTACACAATGTTGAAAAATTAATAAGAAAGCTACATATTTTGGCCGCTGCTGCTTTCATTTTCAATGAAATGAAAAAAGCTCTCCAAGAGAAAACGTCAATGAAGAAGAAACAGTTTGCACTATCTAAAAATCAGAAACCCTCATTTATAAAAGTTTGCTGCAGATGACTTAACTGAAAATAAATGAATAGTTCCTATGTGTATAATACATATTTATCTATTTTACTTATGCCTTTATTCCACCAACTTACAACATCTGAGGTACAATTTGTTACATTACTTTTGTTTTTTGCAGCACAGGCAGGTGAAGTCACTTCCTCAGGGTCACACAGTGGTGTCAGTACCAGGATTTGAACTGACAAGCTCCGGGTTTGCTGAAATATTACTGAAGAAAGAAAAAAAACGAAAACGGGCAAATGGGGCTATGCATACAAATGTCCATCCGTCCATTATCCAACGTGCTATATCCTAAATACAGGAGCCAATAAGTAGATATGTATATATACAGTATATATATATATATATATATATATATATATATATATATATATATATATATATATATATATGTGAATGTATGTATGTATATATGTATGTCTATATATATATATATATATATATATATATATATGTAGATATGTAAATTTGTATATGTATATATATATGTTTATGTGGATGTGTATATGTGTATATACGTATGTATATGTAGATATGTGTATATGTAGATATGTATATATATATGTATATGTATATATATGTTTATGTGTGTGTGTGTGTGTGTGTGTGTATTATATATATAAAAGACAGCAACACTCATAACAATGACAACACAATTACATTGACAATCATGTTACGTTATTTTTAAAATGTTTCCTTTTCTTTTTCATAACCTCTTTAACACACTACTTCTCCGCTGCGAAGCGCGGGTATTTTGTTATTTATCTATATATATAAAGGAGAGTTGGGATCCGAGAGACTGTGTTTGTGTGTTTGTGGAGGGATGGAGAGTTAAGGCGGGTGTTGGAGTCACGTGATCATCTCCCCTCCCATTCACCTCATTTCATTCACTTCATTTCGCTCCGAGCTGAGCTCCGCAGCTGGCGCGGTCTTGCTGTTCTTGATTTCCTTTTCACATGGCCAAGTATACGTTGCATGCTCAAGAGTAAGCTCAGCGCACAACTTGGTCATATTACAACCGGAGGGGCGAACTGACAACATGGTATACAAAGAGATCCTTAACAAATAATTATTGGTATAATTTCCCTCAGTTTATTATTTAAAATTTTAAAGCAGTACTTCGCCGCTGCGAAGCGCGGGTATTTTGCTATATATATATATATATATATATATATATATATATATATATATATATATATATATATATATATATATGTGAATGTATGTATGTATATATGTATGTCTATATTTATATCTATATATATATATATATATATATATGTAGATATGTAAATTTGTATATGTATATATATATATATATATATATGTATATGTGAATGTGTATATGTATATATATGTATATGTAGATATGTATATATATGTATATATGTTTATGTATATATATGGTTACATAACCTCTTTAACACACTACTTCTCCGCTGCAAAGCGTGGGTATTTTGCTATATGTATATATATATATGTGTGTCTGTATGTGTATATATATATATTTATATATATATATATATATATGTGTGTATGTATGTATGTTTGTATATGTATGTGTATATATATGTTGATATATGTATATATATGTGGATGTTTATATGTATATATATATATATATATATATATATATGTATATATGTAGATATGTATATAAGTATATATGTTTATGTATATATATGTTTACATAACCTCTTTAACACACTACTTCTCCGCTGCGAAGCACGGGTATTTTGCTATATATATATATACACACACATATATATATACACATACAGATATATACACACACATATATATATATATATACACATACAGATATATATATATATATACACATACATATATATATACACACACATATATATATATATACACATACAGATATATACACACACACATATATATACACATACAGATATATACACATACAGATATATACACACATACAGATATATATATATACTAGCAAAATACCCGCACTTCGCAGCAGAGAAGTAGTGTGTTAAAGAGGTTATGAAAAAAAAAAAGGAAACATTTTAAAAATAACGTAACATGATTGTCAATGTAATTGTGTTGTCATTGTTATGAGTGTTGGTGTTATATATATATATATATATATATATATATATATATATATATATATATATATATATATATATATAATATATGTGTATGTGTATATGTATATATAATATATCTGTATATGTGTGTATATGTGTGTGTATATGTATATATATATGACACCAACACTCATAACAATGACAACACAATTACATTGACAATCATGTTACGTTATTTTTAAAATGTTTCCTTTACTTTTTCATAACCTCTTTAACACACTACTTGTCCGCTGCGAAGCGCGGGTATTTTGCTAGTCTGTAATAAAATAGTTATGTTTAGTTTCCTTTCATTACCATAAAGATGCCTCATAAACATGAAAGGCATAATGTCTTAAATCAAAACCTATGCTGCATCAAAGTGGACATATTTGGTAAGTTTTAAGATTTTAGTTTTCCTGTTTCGACTCCTTCTGAATGGCTTCCATTTTAAAGTGCAAGAAAAGGCAGCAAATTTTTTTTAATTTATATAAAATGCTTCACTTTTGAACACAATTTCATGGTCCATATTAATATATGCAATGATTGTAAAGAAAGGACTTTAACTTGGGCAAAATCTCAAATGTATCCTTTCACAATCTGCATGTAATAATACATATTATAAATATGGTGTAAAACACTGAAAAATGACTGGGAGATATTTCAACAGGCTTATTATTTAAATGTTAATATAGTATTCTTACTAGTTTTATTAAGAAAATGTTTATAGACATAACAGCTACTTTATAATGGATGCCTAAACAATAGTGTGACCAAATTTGGAGGGTTGAATTTCATTTAAACCCCTATGTGGTCTTGATTTAAGCGCAGACTACGGCCTACTTTCAAATTATATTACACGGTTCAAACTTACATGCTTCCCTGCTGTTTGGCATCTAAAAATAAGCCACGTTCCAGAGAAACAAGAGGTACTGTACATGTGCATTCCGTACATCTTTATCAGACAGGAGTGTATCGAGTGCCATACTCACCAGCAAGGCCACTGCAGGCAGTGCTTGTTTTATTTACCTAACAGATCAAACTCAAGGTCCTTCTACATACAATACCTCAGAGAAAGCTGTCACTGACATTTCATTTTTTTAATAACTTTACTTATATATGAAATAATTTGTCCATTCTCAATAAAAATCATTACTTCATCATTTCAAGGACACATTTTAAAACACTGGTTCCATACCAAAGTAATTAAATACAATAAGAGGAGCTGGCATTGTGAGCCTTTCACTGTCATTAATTCTGCCGATTATCATTCTCTGGTAAACTCTCTTTTATTTTATTTAATGTGTTTATTTGTGCGGTCACATTTGCAATAAAGTATTAATCATTTGTTGAAGGCATTTAATATATTAGGAAAAATTTGAATTATGTTACTTTGTTGGGATTTGTCCTTCGGGAAATTTTGTATTTATCTTAAAGCAAAAGGGACCATGTTTAGACTGTCAGGGATATTTTTTAAAAAATGCATCAGATGTAGAGTTCATTTTGCTGAAGATCTGTATAAGTTTGTCCCCTATCAGGCTCAAACATTTCTAAAAGTATACCAGGAGTACATGTAGAGTACCAAAAGGACAATAGACATATTTCGCTACATTTTACAAGACTGTAACATTTTAATTTCTCTTACATTTTGAGGCTAAGTTGGTCATTTCTTTTATATCTCTACTCTACCCACAGTAACTGTTCAAACAAGCTTTATTTTATACTATTAGTAAATTTTATTTTGTTTTTGTGAAATGGTTATCATGATAGTATTTATAGGAACAGGTAAAATTATACAGTAGGATACTAATAGCATATTTATGAACAAGAGTGAGAATTCAAAATTCTCAGCTATATAGTTGTGCAGGGGCACAAATGAACTAAGAAACAATAATGTAGGATAGACAGAGACAATGCAGAATACAGAATCGGGAATGGAAAATTAAAAGAAAATCAAAAGATGTTCTTATGCTTCCGTACAATCTATCTATATATATTAAATAGCATGGCTGATTGTCTGTATGTTCCTTTTACAATCCTACAAAAAGTTGCTCTCTAGGGTTTTACGGACAAGATAGACTACTGTAGAATGCAAAAGTTTACTATTTGTTGGGTGAGGTTTGCTTGACAGTGGAAGTGCAATGCAACAAAAAAGGAGAATCAAAGGGTTGTTGTTTAATTCCTGCTTTGCCAGCTTTTCTTCATAATTTAAGCACTACGATCTCTCCACCTTGAGCTAAACAAATGAGTCAGATATGACAGTGCTCCTGGTTACAACCCAGCAAGGAATTCCCACAATTCTAGAATCCAATCAAACCCAAAAAGAACAAATGCAGAGACATTGCTAGAGATGCAGTGTGGATGTTGGATGGGACAGCTAGCAATGACCATTTAACAAAGACTTTTAAACCTTTGCTTTCTTTCCTTAACCCATTCCACAGATATACGCAAGTCACATAATATAAGATATAAACGCATCTTAAAATATAAAAAAACAGACTGAGTGCTGTGAGTATCTTACATTTTAGAACAATATCTGACACTAAACTGGCATCAAACTGGACCCTCACCCATACTGGAGGGGTTTACATCTCTCAGCTAGCTTGAGAACACTTGGTAATTACCCAAGAAGAGCTTAGAATTGGTAGCTGAAGTTAGGGAGGTCTGGATTGGCTTGCCGGCCTACTGCCAACATGACTCTCACCAGGAAAAGCAGTTTGAGAAGTTGAGATGAAATAATTAGTTTTTGATTTTTGATATCTCTTATTTTGTACTTATTGCAAAAAAGACAGACAGACAAAAATAATTTAGAGGGATGATCAGGAGAAAGAACGTAGTCAAAGGAAAAGAAAAGGACAAGACCGGAAGAAAAAACAAGATAGACATCAAAGCCAAATTGCAAACCAAAAATCAAAGTCAAAAAGCAGAGCTTGCTTACAGAACTAGTAATCAAAGAAATCAGAAGAATTTCAAGTCGCCAATTTTTTCCAATCTCAAATACAAAATGGCCACCTAGATGACTTTTTAACTTGTTACAGGAAGCTGGAGTCCTTACCCAGCCAGGAAGCCTGGAAGTTACCGGGAGGTGGCATTTATGTCCTCCGGGCCATGAGGGGGCAACCGCCCTGGATCAGGAGAGGACCACGGGAGAGGAGCAAGGAGGTTCCAGCCCATTGGGACCCGTGGCCGCCGCCATGGGGCGCCTCAAGCCTCATGGAACCTGGGAAACATTTACTTCTGCCACACCCGGGAAGATGGAGGAAGATCATTCCAGGGACGCTCGGAGTGCAAGAGCAGCACTTCCGCCACACCAGGAAGTGCTGCCGGAAAAACTTCATCAAGCACCTGGAGCACATCTGGGTGAGAATAAAAGGGGCCGCCTCTATACAATCAGGGAGCTTGAGTCGGGAGTGGGAGCAGGACAAAGTTCCCGTGAGGAGAGGAAAGGAGGCCACGGACATTGAAACAGAAGCCCGGCATAGCAGTGATTGGTGCTGGGAGAAAATAAACGTGTGCTTTTATAAAGATGTGGTTTCCATCTGGTGTTGTCCGGGCAAGTCTCACAAACTCTTTAGGAATTGACTCCCCAGTGTTGTGACCCGACAAGCAACACCCCCAGCAACCAAGAACAGCATCACGATGACAAAATTCCCATCATCGGAATGAAATGGTTTCCAAAAACACATTAACTAAATGTCAGCTTCTAAATGACGGTTCCAATGAAGAAAATATCCGCAGAAATGAATGCCCTGTGTATAAAAACCCCATAACCAGCAAGATGATATTTATAGCTAAAAAAGTCCAGAAAAAATTAAAAAGAAACGTCATTCATAACTTATATAGTATTAATAATCAGTCTTCTGCATTTATTTTGTATATGAAACAATATTAAAAATAATTCACTCCTCCGTAATTTCCTCTGTATTTTCTATGTACTGTACATTCAGAAATGGCTGTTGCTTACGGTATGTCTCTTTAGAGTTGCTGTATGCAGTGTATGATGTTAGTGGAAAAGTACTTTTAGTTTAATAACAAATCTATGGGTAACAGCAAGGCACGGTGCCAGTACTGGGGCCCAGTTTTTTGATTGGCCCTCCCTGCTTTGTATCTCAGCTTTTTAATTTTTTTTCCAAATAAAACTGATCTGTATTACATATGTGCATTTTAATACACACCTTCTCTTAGTAAAATATTAGTTTATTAGTTATAAACCTATACAATGAAAATGACTGTTAAATTAACTCTTATAGTGATAAGGCAGCAATAAATGTGGAAAACATGTATTGCATATATGAATTTTCTTCTTCTTCTTCTTTTGGCTGCTCCCGTTGGGGGTCGTCACAGCAGACCATCTGTTTCCATATCTTCCTGTCCTCTACATCTTGTTCTGTCACACACACCACCTGCATGTCCTCTCTCACCACATCCATAAACCTTCTCTTAGGCCTTCCTCTTTTCTTCTTGCCTAGCAGCCCCATCCTTAGCATTCTTCTCCCAATATACTCAGCATCTCTCCTTTGCACATATCCAAACCAGCATAATCTTGCCTCTCTTGCTTTGACTCCTGACTGTCCAACCTAAGTTGATCCACTAATGTACTAATTTCTAATCCTGTCCATCCTCGTCACACCCAATGAAAATCTTAACATCCTTAACTCTGCCACCTCAAGCTCTGTCTCCTGTCTTTTCATTGGTGCCACACTCTTCAACCCAAATAACATTGCTGGTCTCACTAACATCTTGTAGACAACCTTCCCTTTCTCTCTTGCTGGTACCCATCTGTCTTCAAATCACTCCTGATACTCTGCTCCACCCACTCCAACCTGCTTGCTCTTCTTCACCTCTCTTCCACACTCCTCATTGCTGTGTACTTTTGATCCCAAGTTTTAAATTCATCCACTTTCACCAGTTCTACTCCCTGCGTCCTCACCATTCCTCTGACCTCCCTCTCATTCACACACATGTATTCTGTCTTGGTCCTACTGACCTTCATTCCTCTCCTCTCTAGAGCATATCTCCACCTCTCCAGGGTCTCCTCAACCTGCTCCTTACTCATGCTACAGATCACAATGTCATCCGCAAACATCATTGTCCACCATTGCAAATAAGAAAGGTCTGAAAGCCAATCCCTGATGTGATCCCACCTCCACCTTAAACGCATTTGTCACTTCTACCACAGACCTCATCACTGTCACACGTCCCTCGTATATATCCTTTACCACTCTTACGTACTTCTCTGCCACTCACAACTTATTCATACAACACCACAGCTCCACTCTAGACACCCTGTCATATGCTTTCTCTAGGTCCACAAAAACACAACACAACTCCTTCTGGCCTTCTCTATACTTCTCCATCAACACCCTCAGAGCAAACATTATATCTGTGGTACTCTTTCCTGGCATGAAACAATATGGCTGATTACTAATCATCACCTCCCTTCTTAACCTAGCTTCCACTACTCTCTCTCATAACTTCATGCTGTGGCTGATCAATTTTATCCCTTTGTAGTTACCACAGTTCTGTACATCACCCTTATTCTTAGAAATCAGTATCAATACACTCCTCTCCTCAGGCATCCTCTCACTTTCCAAGATTGTATTAAACTGGTTAGAAACTCCACTGCCATCTCTCCTAAACACCTCCATGCTTCCACAAGTATGCCATCTGGAGCAACAGCCTTCCCATTCTTCATCCTGTTCATAGCTGTTCTTTCTTCCTCCTTGCTAATCTGTTGCACTTCCTGATTCACTATCTCCACATCATCCAACAGTCTCTCTATCTCTCTCATTCTATTTATTGATCAACCTCTCAAAGTACTCTTTCCATCTGCTCAACACACTCTCCTTGCTTGTGAGTATGATTCCATCATTATCCTTTATTGCCCTAACCTGGTGTACAGCTGGCTCTCTTTCTAGCCAATCGTTACAGGTCCCGTTCTCCCTCCTTCCTTAGTGTCCAGCCTTTTATGCAACACATTATATGCCTTACCTTTAGCCTTCTCCACCTGTCTCTTCACCTTATACCTTATCTCCTTGTACTCCTGTCTACTTTCCTTATCTCTCTGATTATCCCACTTCTTCTTTGCCATCCTTTTCCTCTGTATAGTCTCCTGTACTTCCCCATTCCACCACCAGGTTTCATTTTCCTCCTTCCTCTGTCCAGATGTCACACCAAGCACCCTTCTAGATGTCTCCCTTGCCAGTTCCGCTGTAGTTGCTCAGCTATCTGATAACTCTTCATTATCACCTGTCTCACCTCCTCCCTGAACTCCACCTTATAGTCTTAGTAATTCAATTTCCACCATTTGATCCTTGGCTCTGCCCTCGTTCTCCTCCTCTTCTTGATCTCCAACGTCATCTTACAGACCACCATCCTATGCTACCTAACAACACTTTCTCCTGCCACCACTTTGCAGTCTTTAATCTCCTTCTGATTTATTCTTTTGCATTGGATGTAATCTACCTGTATGCAACTTCCTCCACTATAGTACGTCACCCTATGTTACTCCCTCTTCTTAAAATACATATTCACCACAGCATGTCCATCTTTTGGCAAAATCCACTATCCTCTGACCTTCTTCATTCCTCTGGACACCATACCTACCCATCACCTACTCATTCTCTCTGTTCACTGAAATCCACTCCAGTCACCAATCTCACCACCACTTCATCCAACTCACTCCAGAAATCTTCTTTCTCATCCATTGCACACCCAACTTGCAGAGCATATGGGCTAATAACATTCATCATCACACCTTCAATTTCCAGCTTCATAATCAACACTTTGTCTGACCCTCTTTTCACCTCCTAAACACTCCTGGCATACTCTTCCTTCAGGATAACTGCTACCCCATTTCTCTTTCCATCCACACCATGGTGATTCTGCCTCCGAAACACCTGGCCTTACTCCCCTTCCATCTGGTCTCTTGCATGCACAATATATCAACCTTCCTTCTCACCATCATATCAGCCAACTCTCACCCCTTACTAGTCATGCTGGCAACATTCAAAGTTCCTACCATCACTACCACTCTCCTTGTCTTCCTCCTCTTTTCCTGCCTCCTGACACACCTTCCCCCTCCTCCTCTCCATCGGCCAACAGCAGCCCAATTTCCTCCAGTACCCTGTTGGCTAACAGTACTGGTGGTAGGCGTTGTTATCCCGGGCCTCAACCAACCTGGAAGGGAAATCTGTACTGTTGTCCGCATATTGATCTGGCACAATTTTACACCAGATGCTCTTCCTGACGTAACCCTCCCCATTTGCCCAGGCTTGAAATGGGCACAAAGAAATACACTGATTTGTTTGTTCCCCATGACTGGGTAATACATGAATGGTGATTTTAAATCTACCTAACAAGTTTTTGAAACTAAGATAGACATTATAGTTTACAATATAAAATCACAGAAAGCATTAAGAGGAGATCATCAACTTGGCTGATTGCATGAACTATGTCTCCACAAACACTTTAGGTTTTATTAGCAACATAGAAACTAACAGAAGTGCAAAACTCCCCAGAGTCTGATGTCAGCTCATAGAGTTTCAGGGATGCATTGATGGCAAATGAAAACCCTGTCGCTAACACTGTTAACTTTAATGATGAGCTTGCCACCAACACTACTACCGTGATAATGTGCTGGAAAAACTAAACCCACTTCACCACCAAATGTCAAAAGATCAGCCAAGTTCACAGATTTATCTGATATTCACAAAGCACCTATTTAATCTGCTTCCAACTTCTGTTATAGCTTTGTGAATCAATGTTAACGCACACAGAGTCAAAACATGTTTGGAATACAACATATGAAAAGGTATCATTTGTTTTCAGAAATGTGAAGGCATTTTAGTGATAATCTAATTGAGGATGAGATTCATAGATTGGAATCACACATCAGGTATGATCAGAACAGGAAGTAAGTAAAACTCACAGGAAAGCATTATACACATTAGCAGGAATGACATTACTGTTGCTTAAGCAATCTGTCTGTTTGCAGTTATATAATGTTACTGGTCAAAACTATAACATGTCATTGGGCTGTTTTTAAAAATAATTATTATATTTAATAATAAATTAAAAAAGACACAATCATGTGACAAATGTCCACCCTTTAATGAAATTGTGCCACCTCTACTGGTGACAGTGCTCAGATTCTTTATTTAACAACTGCTTTTATAGTCCATTTGCATCCTGCAGTAGCTTTCTGCCAGGATCCTGCTGTTGAATTCCCTAAAAATTTTGTCCAGATGGCATGAAGATCACTAAAACTCCCTTCGCAAATGCAGACTACACAGGGTTGAATGCATGTGGGAGCAAAGCCAAGTCAAGTATACCAAACAAAGAAAGTCAAGAATTCCCAGGAATGTACAAAGCCAGAAAAATTTCTGGGTGAAGAGCGCAGGGTAAATTAGGGTATGGGGGATAGGGAGTTTAGGACAGGCCAGGTTTAGAACTGTACGTGGAGGAATAAACTATATTGTAAAACTAAAAATGCACAGTAATATAAATTCTAACCCAACATTTAAATGAAAAAGTAATATATTAAAACACCGCTTGTCTTAATGCTAGAATTATCAAAAATAAAACAAGTGAGCTGGAGTTGTATGTAGTGAAACATAATTATGATATTGTAGAAAACTGAAACCTGGCTAAATAACAAAGATGGGGATGAGTGTAACATAGAGGGATACACATTTTTAGGAAGGATAGACAGAACAGAAAAGGAGGTGGGGTTGCTGTTTAACAGAACAGAATTTAAACGTAAGTACTCTTCAGTTGAACGATGAGCTCCATCTTAGTGAGGACATGTTGCTTCTCCTGGAAAGCATTAGGGAACAGGTCATATTTTAGAAGTGTGTTTTACACAGACAGTAATTTCAATGTATATCTTTTTGGTAATATTAACAAGGCAAGTTTACAGGGGGATATTATAGTCATGCGGAACTTCAGCTACCTGCATATTAACTAGGACAACCTTGCAAATAGTGGAGCATGACAGCAGGAGTTTTTAGAAGTGAACATTGAATTTTTTTAACACAGTATGTTAAAGCACCAACTCGGGGTGAAGCCTGTCTGGATTTAGTACTCTGTAATAATCAGGATAGAATTGTGATTGAATCATTAGGGTTAAGTGACCATAATAAAATACAGTTCTCAGTGTTTTGGATACAAAAACTGAAACTATTAAGTTTAACCTTAGTAGAGCATATTTTGAGCAGATGCAGCAAAGTCTGAGGAGGATAGATTGGGATAAGCGCTTAAGTGTGGAGACAGTCAAGGAGCAGTGGTAGGATTCTGGCCTTCTCCCGAGCTGTTTTAGGAAGCCTCACACCTATTTTGTCATAGAGGAAACAACAGATCATAACAATGTGTATATATGTATAAAGTGTTTTAATATGTTTTATAAGAACTTTGACAGGGTGTCCTCAAAACCTCAACTTATTTTCAACTAGGAAATGTATTTTGAAGTATCTTTTGGTGTTAATGTGGCTTGTCATACTCCAGAGGTGAACATCACCAAGGGGACTTGGTTTGAGTACAACACCTGATTATTGCCTGTGCCCTCCATGTCTGTGTGAATTTTCTCTTGGTACTCCAGTTTTCTGCACGGATTACAAACATGTGTCTTACATTAACTCTGATTTCCTCTAACCATAAACTAACAGGGCATGAGTGAGTGTAGGCATGTTATTGGCTATGTTTTTGAGTGTGTTCTGTGATTGTTCCTGATGCTGACAGGGTAAGGTAGCAATTTGTTTTGCCACATATTTAACTTGGCAGGCCACAAGTGCAAAAGTAGATAAATGACTGGCAGATGAAATTGTTATCTTAAAACAAGCAGGACTAAAAGCCAGGAATTAAACTATTGTGAAAGAAAGCCCAATACACAAGCCAAAATCAGAGTCGTAGAGAAACTAGCCAAGAATTTGTCAAACCAGAAAGAACCAAAGAACACGTGCTCACAAAATGTTTTAGGAATTAACTGAAAACTTTGAAACTGATTCATACGCAGTTCTATCTTAATTTGCTTTGTGCTGATGACATCATGTCATGTGACCTCTGAGGACAAGTCCTTAGCAATGGACACTGATGCCATAGCAACAGGAGCACAAAGCAGTGGCTACTATTGAAAAAACGAGATGGTGTTACGCTAAAATACAAAATATGACTGTTAAACAAACTAATCTCCAATTAAAAAAAAGGAAAAAAATAAAGTGAAACTAAGTTCTATAGGTTTCAAAACCCCAGAAAAAAATCATATGTTTCATAAGTTTATGTTTATGAATAAAAATGTTTTTGTCTTTTTTTTGCCATTTTATTTTTTTATAGCTGTCATTACAACACGGTGTCAGTTGCTATGGCACACATTTCCAGAAATAACATAATTAATATTATGAAAACCAGTGCATCAGATACATTGATATCTGATTCCTCTATAAAAACAACCTTTCATGCAGGTCAGGGGTGGGCAGATTCAGTTCTGGAGGGCCGCAGTGGCTGCAGGTTTTTGTTCCAACCCAATTGCTTAATAAGAAGCACTTATTGCTCACATAACACTTCTGCTTCACTTTAGTTGTCTCTCTCATTAAGATGTTGAACCCTTATTACTTATTTTAGTCTTAAACAGCTGTAGTCTTGGTTTTTAATTCCTTCTTATTAGCAATAAGATGCAAATGACAAAAGAAACCAGTATTTCTCCATTTAGCTTGTTTCCGTTTACACCTGTGTGTATTTAACATGCACTATTGGGTTTAATTAAATACTTGGAAGGAAAGTGGAGAGAAAAAAAGTGAAACACTGGGAATAACTGTTTTAGACTTCAAATTATTTGGATGGTATCCTTAGAAAGGAAAAAAAATCTAGGATATGAGAATGACTTGACATGGCAGAGTTAAAGCACTAGCAAGCCATGAAATTAAATAATTGACAAGGATTGGTTTTTAATTAAGCAACTGGGTTGGAACAAAAACCTGCAGCCACTGCGGCCCTCCAGGACTGAATCTGCCCACCCCTGATGTAGGTGTTTGTGTATTCCAAGTGCATTAGTATTCCATGTTCCCGAGTCTTCATTTTTGTTTCCTTACAACAATTCTGATCATTGTTTTGGTAGTCATATTCAATGGGACAGATCTCTGATTTCAGTATGTGGATAGTGGACGGGATTTTGTTTGTTTTCAAGTTTTTCTTGAAAATACATTTTCTGAGTAAGTATGGCTTTTCAGTCTTTCTCTTTAGTAATTATTTTGTTGACTGAAGATAAAGGCGTTTGATACTTGACTTTCCCCTTTTTAAGTCTACACAGGCCACTGCCTGCTTAAAGTTTGGAGCAAAACCCATTTAAAACACTAGGCCTCAGAAAGCCTGAGTCTAGATTTTTGGGAGGCTAGCCCTCATTTTTGGTACTGGTTGGTGGGAAGTCCCAACAATTTTATTGTAGATATTTTTCTTTGACTATGTTACTATTGTGAATGACAAACACAATATATAAAAATGAGGTTCATTGAGTGCAGTCAATAAATTGTAAAAATCTGAAATGATATTATTTTAAGAGGATGTAAGTGAGCAGAGACTCTCCACTGTAAAGTATGAATAATTGTTACTTCTTGTTCACAGTTCTCCTCATACTCTACACAAGTCCCACTACCCATACATTCCATTCCAAAAGAACCATCACATCCTAAACTTTGCAGATATACAATTAATTATGTCTGACTCTTTAATTTTTGCCGATGATGTGCATTTACAAAGATGAGATCACATATTTCATTTTTTTCTTATGATTTCTTTTGACCAAGGAAAAGAAGACCATTGTTCTGATACCTTTTTTATTTTCTAAATTTTAGATTGTTATACCTTAAATTAAAATTGCTATAAGGTAAGATATAGTCTAGTTTTCTAGTGATAGGGTTTTCAATTTTATTTAATTATTTTAATAATTAGTCATCCATGTGTAGAATAAATGCAACACCTAAAATGATTTGATTTGTTTATACATTGAATATTTTTTCTAGTTAGCGGAATGGCTTTTTTTCTTTCAGATACGTTTTAATCCTAAAATTAGTGAGTTTCACTTTATCAGGCTTTCTCTACAATATTACCAAAAAAAGCCTCTGATACATCTGTATGTGTTACAGAAATTCACAACGACCTAAAGTTCTGGAGAAGGATCATATTTGGTAACAGAGTTACCAGTCGGATCAGATGTGTGTTTTTTTTGTTTTTTTTTTCAGAGTGAAACACAATATGGCTTCTTTAATCCTACCATTCAAGTACAACACCAATTTCCTGTCTACCTTGTTTTTATCATAAATAAATTTTATCTGAGAAATGCAGACCTGACATAACAAGGCTGCATAATCAAGCCCTATTATTCAGTTCTAACACAATTCAACAAGTCACCCTGCACAGACATTGTGGGAACTTCTGCCCATATAGGATTTGGTCGAATTTCCTTATTTTTAACACAATTTCCAAAGTCTCACACTCAGTCTGTGCATAAAATTTTTTCTGCCTTGCTGAGTGTCCATGAAGAAAATATTACTGGCTTTTCTTCCTCATTAGGTAGCATATGGGAACTGACTGCATGGATGCCATATGGCGCTGCAACCCATGCCAGTCAGGCACTGAGCTAAGGATCATAGTGAGTCAGTGCTGTGTGACACAAGCTGCTCTTTTGACTTTTTGAATGCACACTCACATTTCTCCTTTTTTAAGAGAACAAACAAAAATAGTAAAGCACAGTTCAGATAATACAATCAAACATGAAAACAATTTAGACATTGTGCTTCATAAAATGTCATCACACAGAACCTTGTTCCCCTACCTATTTTTGAGAGCTACAATTTATGACAAGGCCTCATAGTCTAACATACTGCCTTATATTTATTAAGGCAGCAGAAGAGGTTTAGCAGAGGCCCAGCATGCTTATTGTAGAATGCAAATTGGATTTTGGCTATATCCTAAAAAAAAGTTCCTCACAAAGAAAATTATTTTGGGATCTTCAAGTTAAGCAAAGTGAGTCTATATAACAAGCAATGAAGTGTATGATAACACATCTTCTTTTATTGCAGAATGTTATCATATTTGATGTTACTCCAAATATCCATCCATTTTCCAACTTGCTGAATCTGAACACAGGGTCACGGGGGTCTGCTGGAGCCAATCCCAGCCAACACAGGGCACAAGGCAGGAACCAATCCCGAGCAGGGTGCCAGCCCACCACAGGACACACACTAGGGCCAATTTAGAATCGCCAATCCACCTAACCAGCATGTCTTTGGACTGTGGGAGGAAACCCACACAGACACGGGGAGAACATGCAAACTCCACGCAGGGAGGACCCGGGAAGCGAACCCAGGTCCCCAGGTCTCCCAACTGCGAGGCAGCAGCGCTACCCACTATGCCACCGTGCCGCCCTACTCCAAATATTCGTATTTTAAATCTAAGGGTATCTGAGAGATGTGTGAATCTTTTAACCCAAAATGTTCAAAGTGTAGAGCATATTACTTAGCAAGGCAGGCCATTTATAAAACCATTCATAACTTGGATCTTGTCGTGGATGCGTTTTAAACAATTTGAAATGAGATGTATGTGAATAATGTCCAATTTGTAGATGGATTTTGGCATGGTTTACACTTTCACTTGTGGAATTCCATTACTCACATGACATTCTAACTAAGAGATCCCTATTAAGTTGTTCTCTAAGGTTATTTTGTAAATTCTTTAAAATTTGTTAGTAGAATCTAGAAATGTTAATTTTACCTTTAACAAAAAGGGCTAATATCGCTTTAATGGTAGATATTGATGGATGATGAAGGACTTTCAGCAGGTTGTTTTTGACAAAGTTTCTGTTTTAAAATAGAAAAAAATAGTGAACTACATTTAAGACATGGCAGTTCAAAGGACACACATACATTATCTGAATAGAGATCCTGATGTTATCTCTGAGTGCTTTCAGAGATAGCTAGCTAGGGATTCAATGGTGATAGCAAAAATCATTGGAGATAATGGACAATAGTGTCTTGTTCAATTTTCTAATTTGAAACAGTCAGAATTTATATTATTTATGCAAACTAAGGCTTCTGGACCAGAGTAATATAAATTAATACATGCAAATGTATTGGGACCAGACCCTAATACGCACAAGAAAGTAAGCAGTTATCTCCATTTACATATATCAAGCGCTTGTTCTACATCCAAAAATAGCAGAACCTCAGAATACTCAGATACTGTAGAGGAATATATTACATTAAACAATTGTTGAACATTAGATACTAGATTCGGCTTGGCCTTGAGATGTTATAGAAGGGAATACTTTTTCAGTTATTTTATTCAAAACTTTTGTCAGGATCTTAAAATCATTATACAGAAAAAATGGGCCTGTAAGATGCTCTGTCATGCATATCCTTATTTTTCTTTGCAACTCAGTAATTAACGCCCAGTATAGTGTCCTTTGCAGAATGCTGTGTTCTCTACCTTCTGCATGTGTTATCAGCATTAATAGAATTAGTTTAAGAGGTTTGTACTGAGTTTATAGCATTTTGATTTTCAGAAAGCTCCTCTACACAGACTGTAGCCAGCTGTGGAATTTATATTTTATCAAACTAGCTAGCTGTGTTACCTGGTGTCACCCACAAAATTTTGTTTGACAACGGGCCTCAGTTGTAGTACCTTCGGAATGGTGACACCACACCTGTGTCGATGAAAGAGTAGCATGTGACAACCATAAACAACATATCTGTGTCCATAACAAAAATAAAGCAAATGGCATTATGGCACAAAAAATAATTATTTAAGAAAAACAATAATAAAAACATGTTTATATAATAGGATTCATGACACTCCTGGCCATTAATTTTTCCCAAGGTGTTCTTAGATTGCTGAAATCACAACATCTGCAGTACTGGCATAACGTTTCTTGCCTGGCTTTTCAGGCACAGTGTTGCTACAGACAATCTGTATCCCAAAACACTGAGAAGCACCAATTTGTTCTACTCATCTCTAACATTGTTAGCTGTTAAAGTGCTTAAATTGTTCCCGTGCAGGTTGTCCACAGCTCCATATTTTCATCAAAAGCCTCAAAGATGCCAATAGCACTTGCCACACTTTCTCTTTTAACTCTCCCAACTGCTTTTTTCTAGCATGGTTCTCACTCTGATAAGTTCACACTGAATTCAAGCACTTTGTTGCCAGTTATGTTATGTCCTGGGTAGCATAACATTTAAACAGACAATTATAGTATGTACATTCATTAACACAGGTGACTACAGGGGATGGAAAAGAGATCCTTCTTCTTTATTAGATTACCTTAAATATGCACTACTTATTTAACCAGGACACATACATCCATCCATCCATTATCCAACCCGCTATATCCTAACACAGGGTCACGGGGGTCTGCTGGAGCCAATCCTAGCCAACACAGGGCACAAGGCAGGAAACAAACTCCAGGCAGGGCGCCAGCCCACCACAGAGGACACATACAGTATATCTTTTTACAGACATCCCAGTAGGACACATTATGTCAAAGCCAGAAAGCATTTCAAACAAATTGTTGCCTCATATAACACTTTACAAAAATGTAATGCTGTTAATTCTTAAATGTTGATTTTAGAATATAAGTAAGGTTAAAATGTGGCTTTTCTGTTAACTAGTACATTTACTATAACATAATATTCTCAAAACCATTTAATTAAATTCAGTGCAATGAAAGGCCTGGCACAATCAGACACAAAAAAGGAATCAACCCTGGACAAAATGTGTAGGTCAGGCTGGGGAGCATGCACTGAGTCCCCCACCACAACACAAAACAGCTCGGGATCCCAGTTGGCAACCACTGGGGCAGACACGCGGTCCAGTCCCACCCTCTGGAAATGACCATCTGTCTGCTTCAGCTAAGGTGTTATGTGGGTGTCTGCTTGGCCTGATCCTCAGCAATAAGGATCCTGCAAACGGGATCATCCTCAGGGAATCGCACCACATGGCCATAGTGCCGTAACTGACGCTACTTCACAATGCAGGTAATGGGTCTCATTCGGGACTCCATGAGCAACCACTCATTCAACACAAAGTCAAACCAACAGTACGCAAGGATTCTCCAAAGTTGCACAGTTCTGAAGGAGTCCAGTCTTCGTCTCAGGTCACTGGACAGCATCCATGTCTCGCAATCATATAACAAGACAGGAAGCACCAGGACTCTAAAGACTTGGACCTTCGTCCCTTTTTGCATAGATATCAGGAGCGCCACACACCCCTTTCCAATGACCTCACGACCCCCCATGCTCTCCCAATCTGTCTACTGATTTCATAGGAAGAGTCACCAGAGACATGAATGTCACTGCCAAGGTAAGTAAACCTCTCGACAAGGACAACAGGCTATTCCTAAGAGGTCATTAAAGGCCTCGATCTTGGTTTTTATCCAGGGCATTCACAAGCCCTGACACTTAGACTTCACACTCAGTCTCTCGAGAGCCCCGGTCAGAGCCTTCATTAACTCTGCAAAGATCACAGCATAGTCGGCAAAGTCAGGATAAGTGAATCTTTCTTCACCAACAGATCCCCCACAGAAACAGGACCCAACGATCCTGCCCAACACCCAGTCCATACAAGCATTGAACAGAGTTGGAACAAAAACACACCCCTGGCAGTGTATTTAATGTAGGTCAGTCTCTTTGACTCTTTCATAAGATCCTTGACCCTGAACAGAATGGGTGGCTTACAAAAAAGAAAAGATGAATAATCGCTAATGGTCTCTTAGTGGTGATGTTTGTGCTACTGGTGCTCAAGTTACAGTTTCACCTTCTAGATGTACAGTACGTAATTCATAAAGATCTTTTCAACAATTGATTTTGATTTGTTTCCTCTTTAATAAGTGAACTCATGTAAATAGGCTGCGGTGGGTTGGCACCCTGCCCGGATTGGTTCCTGCCTTTGTGCCCTGTGTTGGCTGGGATTGGCTCCAGCAGACCCCCGTGACCCTGTGTTCGGATTCAGCGGGTTGGTAAATGGATGGATGGATGGATGTAAATAGGTTAACTATCCTGAGCTTCCTTCAATACTTAAACAACACTTTCTTGTAGCAATGAAGACAAAGTAATTATTTCCAAAATTTACCAGTTTATTTAAAAACATATATATCAGGGGTACTCATTTACAGTCCTAGAGTTCCACAGTGGCTGCAGGTTTTCATCCCAACCAGACAGGCCTAAAAGATAACGAAACTTGGTATTTAATTACACTATATAGCTTATTAGTGCTATTATTCTTCCAAAACAAAAATTGTATATTTTTTAACAATTATTCCCATATGTTGTGTGGTCCTCCCCTTCTCTCTTTTTCATTTCAAAACATTGTTTTAAAAGAGATATTTTATGATTCATGTACACAGGCTTAAATAGAAGCACATTAGCAAGACAGCTAGTGCATCATTTGTCGTTTGCACATTATTATTAACTGATGGCTGGTTAAGAAAACCGGCATCAATTAAAATTAATTTAAAATTTATTTATTGGTAAATAAAGTAATTCTAATTAAGAAACTGGTAAAAGTGAAAAGCTGCAGCCACTGTGGACCTCCATCCAGGACTGTAATTGAATACCCCTGAGCTAGATAATCATAATCAAAATATCATACAATGAATTGCTACATTAATTGGCCAAAAGTATGTGGACACCCCTTAAATTATTAACTTCGTGTGTTTCACCCACGCCCACTGTAACAGGTACATAAAGTCAAACACATTGTCATGAAATCTCCTTGACAAACATTAGCAGTAGCATGAGTTGTAATGAAGAGCTCTGTGATTTTAAAAGTGGCACTGTCATAGGATGCCACTTTTGCCACAGGTCAGTACGTGAAGTTTCTGGTCTGCTATATCTGTCCGAGTCAACTGTAAATGCTATTATTGTGAAGTGGAAGTGGCTAGGAACAACAGCTCAGCCATAAATTGGTAGACTACACAAACTAGGACTGCCAAGTGCTGAAGTGCATGAAGTATAAACATTGCCTATCATCTATTGCCTTATTCACACCAGAGTTAAAACTTCCTCTGAAAGCAACACCAGCACAAGATCAGTGCATTAGGAGCTCCATGAAATGGGATTCAAAGGTCAAGCTGCTGCACACAAGTTTAAGGTAGTCATTATTTGCAATGCCAAGTGTCGGCTGGAGTGACATAAAGCACACTACCGTTGGATTCTGAAGCTTTGAAAATGTGTTCTGTGGAGTGATAATCCATACTTTGGTATCTGGCAGTCTGATGTACAATTCTGGATTTGGCAGATGCTAGGAGAACATTACCTTCTGCACTGTGCCTACTGTATAGTTCAGAGATGGAGGGATAATGGTATGTAGCTGTTTTTCAGGGTTTGCGTCAGGCCCCTTGGTTTCAGTGAAGGGTACTATGAATGCTACAGCATGAAAGAATATTTTAGACAATTGTGCATTTTCAAGTTTGTGACAACAGTTTGGGGAAGGCCCTTTTCTGTCCCAACATCACTAGGCTCCTGTGCACAAAGCCAGGCTCATAAAGATATACTGTAGTTCAGTGGGGAGGAACTGCACTGAGCCCTGACCTCAACCCTATTGAACATTTTTGGGATGAACTGAAATGCAGATTAGAGCCAGGTCTTCTTGTCCAACATCAGTATCTGATCTCACAAATGCTCTTTTGGTTATATGACCACATATTCTTACAGAAATATTCCAAAATCTTGTGGAAAGCCTTGCTAGAAGGTTGAAAGTTGTTATAACAACCCTGGGGTGCATTGGGGCAACCACTGATGACTGTGGCTTTGGAACAGACTGCCCAGCAACCTCATATACCCTAAGTGTGATGGTTAGGTGTCCAAACTTTCGGCCATATAGTGTAGCTACCAATAAAATACAATCATCATCTTGCACAATGTATTGTGTAAATCAACTTAATTTAAGTTGCACACATTTTTCTCAGCACGTATTATTCAAATATACCCTGGTCAGAAGGGACACCTGCTTTGGGTCAGATATTTCAGGCATGTCTCACACTTAGACCTTATTGGAATAAAATTTTTGCTTATTTGTCAAACAGTTTTGAAATATCTGCAGTAAGTCTTTAACACTTCTGTTCAGTATAACAATGGGAATTCACTGCTTAATCAACAGTTTATCATTGCAGCATACACTACATTGCCAGCATATCACCTTATTTAACTCAGCAGAAATAATCTTATCCTGTCGTGATTCTATAGTTTTATTTATTTACTTTTGTAACTTATTTTGCTACTACCTTGTATACCTTTCTGTTATAGTATGTGCAGAATCTGTTTTTAACATTTACGTTTTCCCTTATTCCGTTTAATGTCATTCAATGTATTTTAAAGTGTTGTTTATTTTTTGACAGGATGCCATTTTGTTCCCAATCACATCTTGCAGCCGCCGCATTCTATAATGTCTGGTCTTCCACTACGGCAGAACATGACAACGTTGCTATCCCTTAGAAGATAATCTGCAAGAAAAAAGTCTTCTTAAGGTTAGTTTCTGTTTTACGTAGGCCTAGTATTGAGATCCTCCTTCTCCTGTCTTTATCCCTTGTTTCTTTCTTTGACTTCTAGTTCTTTTTTTGCCCTTTGGTTATGCTTTTCCATTCATTCTGCTTTTCTGGTTTGGACCTTATCATGTTCTTGACCATGTCTTCAGCCTCTCAGTTTATCACCTGGTTATTTACCTCCATGGTTTTCAAACTGTGGTACGCGTACCACTGGTGGTACTTCAAGTCATGCCAGGTGGTACTCGTGTGGTCCTTTATTTTCCATGAATCGATGTTGCTAGAATGCCAATATGTTGCATATACAGTAATCATATATAGTATAAGTATACTACTGTAAATGCATGGAAGACTCCAAGCCGGCTTTTATTAGCGCGGGCACCCATTTCCTTAATTAGTTTAATATCACTTTAACGTCATAATTATAGTCATTATAGTGATTATAGTGACTTTTTCTTTAAAACAACACGGGCATAAATTAACGATTCATTGACAGTGATACTTCAGTTTACTGGTCCTCGCAGAGTGGCACTTGTTCAAAAAAGTTTGAAAACCGTGGATTTACCTCACAGTAATTTTGGGCACTCCACTGTGCTCACAAAACCACCTACAATAGCACAATAGGAAGAGGATGGCCAACTGTTGTGAAAAAAATGCAACATTGCTATTTTTTTATTGGGTACTTACCCTGTGTTGTTCATATCATTGGCCAAGAAAAACTTTTAATCTCATGTTTTGATGGAGAATAATGATAACAAGCTTTCTTATCCAATGTAATAAGTGCACAAAGTGGAGCGCGTTCAGGCACACTCAAGCTTTTAAATTGAAGACCCACCTCCACCCTCATTCATTGGTCAAGAGTCCTGTCTTCAGTTCAGAAGCCTGAATTCACATGAGCACACTTCACTTTTGTGCACTACTGTCATTTTCTAAAAGTGTTTATTTAACAGTATTTTAGCAAAAAAAAATTTTTTTTCCAGGGATAATATTGTTTACTGCTGTTCAGCATTGGCCCCCTCTGTCCCCCATTAAAGCCCATTGTATATGAAATTTATTTTCTCTTTTGTCCATGAAATATGAGATGAAATTTTTTCTCAGCCATCACTACAAACAAATTATGGCATGTAAATATTTTAAAATTACCATTTTTGGCTGGAGTAAAAAAAAATGAAAAATTAAAAAAATAAAAATCTCACTTTCTGAGGAATAGTATATAGTTCTTTACATTTATATTTATTTGTTTAGCAAATGCTTTTATCCAAAGCGACATACAAAAGAGGTCAAAAATAATTGTGTAGACACCAGTCTGGGGACTGTTTTGAAACAAGTGATACTGGACAAAGTTACAAAATTAATCATCACAAGTGAAGAGCTCAGAACAACATGCAAGCTAGGTTACAATTCCTTGGTTACAAAAACCTAACAAAGCCATTTTCCATGAGACACAAATTCACAGAAAGAAGGAATGTTCAAACGCTTCTTAAAAACATTGAGGAAGCTGAAGGATAAGATGGAGGTAGGCAGCTCATTTCACCAGATACGAGCTATGCATAAAAAGAGTCTTCAAGTATGACCAGACGCAGATTCATCAGCAGACCTGTGTGGGCAAGAAGAAGGAGCATACGATCTCATAAGTACCTCCATAAATATAATTCAGGCGCTGACTCCATGACTACTCTTTAGCAAACATCAAGGATTTAGACCTAAAATGTGCTTCTACATGAGGCAATGTAGAGATCTGAAGAGAGGAGTGCAGAAGAATCTGGATGACATACTAGGAGAGCTTATCTATTAACTAAACAAACAAGGTTGATGTACTTAATGGTCTCCTGCCGTTTCTTAAATGTCTTATGTTCTTATGTGTTTGCCTCAGCTGGTGGAACACCAGATGTGTTGCTGCATTTCAAATAATCTAAAGCTGCTTGGTGATGCATGCTGGTATTCCTGCCAGCAGAAAACTGCAATAGTCCAGAAGTGACAAAACCAAAGCCTGGACCAGCAGCTGTGCTGCATACTCTGTCAGATATGGTCTGATCTTTCAGATGTTGTATACAATGAACTGCAAGAGGGAGAAACTCTAGCAACAAGGTCAGTGAATAACAGCTGGACATCAATCACCTGCACCACAAGGTTGCATACTGACTTGATGGGTGTTAGTGATAATGAGCCAAGCTGAACAGAGATGAGTAGCTGAATAGATGGTCGAGTTGGAATAACAACAAAGTCCGTCTTTGCCAGGTTGACCTGAAGATGGTTCTCTGTCATCCAGGTTCAATATCAGTAAAAGTGGGGAGATTCTAGCTGATACCCCTGAAGGGAACGACAGGTACAGCTCCATATCATCAGTCTAGCACTGATTAGAATTTATTAATGTTGTCTTTAACCTTATTGAACATGATGAACCTCTGTTAACCTTTAAGATGCCACAATGTCTCTGAGTGATTACTCTATATTAAATCTTCAGTAAAACTTTAGTTTAGGTACTGCAAAAATACATCTATTACTCATTTACTCTTATGTAACAAGACCTTAGCATATACTTCTCTGGATCTTTATAACACTCACAAAGCAGCAGTAAAGTGATGTTTCATCTCTGCCATATGACCTACTAACAAAATTTAATTTTGTAGTGGTCTGAGTTTGCTTAACTCAGACGTATTTCTCTTGATATTACATATGTAGTATAAGACCTGCGAATCCTTCATATTAACAAGTGTTTTAATCATCATGTCAATATGCAACCCTGCACTGAGATGAATAACCCAACTACTGATGTTTTATAAGTGTTATGAAGACACAAAGTCTTTGTTAAGCTCTTGTTGCATTAGAGTAAATGAGTAATAGATGCATTTTTTGCAATACCTAAACTAAAGTGTTACTGTATCTAATTTTTTGCTGTCTTGGGTGGAGGAGAGGATGTGATATTTGATTTGAATAAGATATACTTTAGCATTGCATGTCTGATAGACATGTAATTTGATTGATAAAGGCAATAAAAATGTTACCAAAAATATTTTTGTTCAGCATTGCCCCCCTCTGGCCCACTTCTAATTTTGCAATGCAAACTTAGAACGTATTACCCATCTTACAGACATATTCCCCTGGGAGCAGTCATATGGTAAAAGAAGAGAGAAACTTCAAAAAGACAGGTTTAAGCATTACACAGGACTTTTTAAAAGATAGGATGACTCATTTGCATTTTTCAGATAGTGCTGCTGCCAGCCCTATGGCCCCATGATATCAGTCCCTCCACATTTAATCAAGGTGTTGTAGTATAGTACAGTATATCCATCATAGCACTGGCGGGGGGCTGACAGAGGTCATTTGACTTAAAACTCCAGAGGGGCCAAACAGTCTAATGGAATGGACTTACGATGTCAGATGCATAAAATTAATTGCTTCTTCCAGGTCCTATTCAGTATCTTAATAAGGGCTGGTAACAGTTTGCTGCAGAGTTTCAGTTTGACAGGATGTAGAAGTAGACTGGAAGCAGAAAGTAGGTTATGCTGATTTCATTTGTCTTTCATGGTTGATGAATGAGCAAAATGAGCACCACAAAACTGTTTCTACAATATCTGATGGGTTTAGTGTAACATCTAATATTTATATTCAAATAATGAATGATGCCTATTATTCCAATTCACCTTCTCCAACTTCCCTTACCCCCCAGCCATTCCTCTTCACTCCCACCGTATACTTTCTGTGAAGCAAAAGGAGGTACACAAACTTTTCAGGAAACAGAATATTAGGAAAGCAGCTGGCCCTGATGGAGTCTCACGTGGTACTCTTAGATATTGTGCAGGCCATTTAGCACCTCTCTTCAATGACATATTCAACATCTACCTGCAGCTGAGCAAAGTTCCAGACTGCTTTAAGGTAGCCACTATTATTCCAGTTCCGAAGAAGGATGCAATCTCTGAACTTAATGACTATAGACTAGTAGCTTTGACCTTGGTGGTTGTGAAAGTATTCAAATGTCTCATGCTTTTCTACCTGAATTCCATCACTGATCCTCTCCTTGATTCACTTCAGTTCGCATTGTTTGTGGATTTCTGCTCAGCCTTCACTGCCATTGTTCCGGAGTTGCTTCAGAGTAACCTAATCCAGTTAGGTGTGCCTTATGGTGTCTGCCAGTAGATTATGAGTTTCTTGACAGATGGGAAGCAGTATGTGAGACTGAGCCCTTATATTTTGGATCCAATGTCAGTTAGCATTGGCTCCCCCCAAGGATGTGTTCTTTCACCCCTCCTATTTTCACTTTATACAAATTACATGTAGATCCATGGTCAAATCTGTAAAAATCCTAAACTTTCCAGTTGACACAAACTTAGTGAGGTTCTTTTCTAATAAAAATGTGTCTTCCTATCAAAGAGAGGTGGGCCATCTTGTAGAATGGTGTTCTTGTAATAACTTGGAGCTCAATTCTATTAAGACAGTGGAAACAAGGATTGATTTCTGCTGGCAAGTCACTAACTGTCCACTTTCGCAAATTAATAGCCAGACCGTGTCTCTAGTTCAGGCATTTAAATTCTTGGGGACTACTTTCACTAATACATTAAAATGGGACAAGCACATCACCTCCATCATCAACAAAGTCAGGCAGAGATTGTTCTTCCTTCACCAGCTTAAAAAGCTTGGCATATCAAGGCATATACTGTTAATTTTTTACTCAGCCATCATGAAGAGTATTGTGGCCTCCTCCATCACCATTTGGTTTCCTTCTGCCTCCTCTCTGTCTCAGACTCGGTTGCAGCAGGTGATTGCTTCAGCTGAGAAAATCATTGGCAACATTAAGAGATCAAGAGCTAAAAAGAGAGCAGGAAAGATTGCAACTGACTCCACCCGCCCCAGCAGTCAGCTGTACATTAATTTGCCATCACACAGGGAGGTACATGTTGTGACCCGAACTACACTCCATCTTCGCAGCTTCTTTCCTGAAATTATTCAGATCCTAAATTAAATTACATAGGGTTTCTCCTGGTTTTGCAACATATGACCGGTAACTGTGCTGTTTGTCTATTTGTAAATACTTCATACTTGCTCAACTTGTACTGTTTGATATCTATATTATTTTGTATAGTTTTTCTATATATTTGAGTTTGTAGTTTGAAGTTTGTAATTGTATTGTTCAAGAAATTGTTGTATTTTTATAGTGGTTTGCACAGTGTTAGGTTAATGGTGGGTTTGAAATTGTGTTGTCTTGAGTTGGTTATGTCTTATATCCACCCACTGCGCCACCGTGCCGCCCAATAAACAGGAGTCATGTAGTATAATACATTTGTTACTGAAATAGGGCATATCTCCCTGTGACTCTTGTTGGTCAGGAGCTAGTCACGTTAAAGTGAGATGTAAACCTGGGTGGCAATAATTGGACGGCTCAATGAGTGTCACATTTCTTAACCAATCCAATGCTTCATGAAGGGAAGGCGGTGCTCAAAGTAGGGACAGTGACTTTAAACTGCAAACATCAGAGCTTCTCTCGTTAACCTGGTCCAAAAGTCAGCAAGCTTCTAATTACCATGAAACTGTCAAAAAGTCTCCTAAAAAACCCTATTCAATATATAAATGCGTGTCATGTGTGCATAGAGACTTTCCATGTTTAAAAATAAACATAACCTGTTTTAAAAATAAATATAACCTGATGCAAGGGACAAATCTTTCTGTAGCATCAAATTATACATTGTCATTTGACGGTGTCAATGTACGAATGGTAAATTTGAATGAATTTGTCTCAGGTGTCACTGTTGTTCAGTGCTACGACGATTGTGTAGGAGTCAATGTAAGCTTGCAAGAACTGGCAGATATACTCATAAAAATATGATCTGCAAAATATGCATTTGAAATAAATGATGTGTCACACTCCGTCCAAAAGGCCTGCCTTTCAGACATCTGATAAGGAAGAGCCCCAGGAGATGAATATTTCAGTACTCAAAACTCCTGAATCAACAAATCTGCCTAACAGCACCAGTGGATGCACAACATCCACCTTCTAACTACATGTCTAAATGAAAAACTAAAAGACTTTAACATTACTATTTGGAAATGCAAACATCCCATGACACAGAGTTTTAACACATTTAGACCACAATGTTTGTTGTTATATCAAATAGTGATGCAACAGTTAAAATGACAGAAAGATATTGTAGCAGACAGAGGCACTTCTCAAACATGTTGAAGCCCAGTAGCTGTGGTGGTCTACGTGTGTGTGTGTCTGTCTGTCTCCACTGTTGCAGCGTTCATTACAACATGCAAATTAATTATGCATCAGTTACCTGCTACTAGTGAGCTCCTGAATGGGATTACAGCAATTGCAGCTTTTTATTTTCTCTCAGCGTCAAGTTGTTTAGTGTCTTTTGTTCTCTCTCTGAAACCCTGATGATAGTTTAAAACACAAGGGACTGAAGAAATTGGGGGATTGTAGGATTTTGCGGCTATTCACTACACACTTTTTAATGGGCTGTGTAAATGGCACATGATGCTTCAGCAGGGCTTGGATCACAGTGTTTGAGTGACTTTTATTTTGATAAATTATTGGGTAACTTTGGTTTACATAATTAATTGTGCGTTTTTTGCTGGGAATAGATAAGGAAAATGGCAACATATGGGGTTAACAAACAAGAACCTCGTTGAAAAGTGAACAAGGTATTAATTTCTCAGTGTTATATGTAAAACAAAAATTATGAATGTTTATGTTAAGTTATTTACATGCTTTTTATTTTGTACTTTGCCTTTATAGCTCTTATGGTGTGTTTATGAAACAAGGTCACAGAAAGGGTAACAAACATTCATAAACCATCAGTCTGAGAGTTGACAATCATTCAGCTGGGGTCGCTACAGGCTGCCCCCAGACATGTATTCTCATTTGAGACTACTCTCACAATAGATCAGTGCAAACAAGGAAACCAAAATAAATTGCGTGTTAATTAATGTTAAAGCAGTCTTTATGAATAACAAAAACAAAGGTTAGATAACTGAATGATTGTTACATACTTCTATCCTTTCTGTTATTAGTGAGCCAGCATTTAATTAAAAATCAGAGTGCATTTCTATTGACTTATGTTATTTTACAGGTGGCAGAGATCTGTGGTAAATGCAACAATCGATTTATCAATACGGTAAAACAAGAAATCAAAGACATAGAAAGCAAAGAGTTATTACTAGAAGATTTAACTAAGTCATTCATTTTGATACTTTTCATTGTAAAAGCCTTTTTTTATTTTTATGCAACAAGGCTTGACTGCAACCACTCACTCTTAAATAAGATGGTGTGAAAATGTCACCAACTGACGCATGCTCAAAGGCAGAATGGCAGCAGAGAAGCATCCATAAATGCAAAGTAGAAAACACACGACAGCATAAATAAAGTGAACATGAAAAACATAATAGCAGAAATAATAACAGAAAAAATATAATACATTTAACAGTAATGCAATGGAAATGTAGGACAAATATTCAGAATAATTAAAAATCCATCCATCCTCTTCCGCTTATCCGAGGTCGGGTCGCGGGGGCAGCAGCTTGAGCAGAGATGCCCAGACTTCCCTCTCCCCAGCCACTTCTTCTAGCTCTTCCGGAAGAATCCCGAGGCGTTCCCAGGCCAGCCGGGAGACATAGTCCCTCCAGCATGTCCTGGGTCTTCCCCGGGGCCTCCTCCCGGTTGGATGTGCCTGGAACACCTCACCAGGGAGGCGTCCAGGAGGCATCCTGATCAGATGCCTGAGCCACCTCATCTGACTCCTCTCGATACGGAGGAGCAGCGTCTCTACTCTGAGACCCTCCTGGACGACTGAGCTTCTCACCCTATCTTTAAGGGAGAGCCCAGACACCCTGTGGAGGAAACTCATTTCAGCCGCTTGCATTCGCGATCTCGTTCTTTCGGTCACTACCCATTGCTCGTGACCGTAGGTGAGGGTAGGAACATAGATCGACTGGTAAATTGAGAGCTTTGCCTTGCAGCTCAGCTCCTTTTTCACCACGACAGACCGATGCAGAGACCGTATCACTGCGGATGCCGCACCGATCCACCTGTCGATCTCACGCTCCATTCTTCCCTCACTCATGAACAAGACCCTGAGATACTTAAACTCCTCCACTTGAGGAAGGATCTCGCTCCCAACCCTGAGAGGGCACTCCACCCTTTTCTGGCTGAAGACCATGGTCTCGGATTTGGAGGTGCTGATTCCCATCCCAGCCGCTTCACACTCAGCTGCAAACCGATCCAGAGAGAGCTGAAGATCACGGCCTGATGAAGCAAACAGGACAACATCATCTGCAAAAAGCAGTGACCCAATCCTGAGTCCACCAAACCGGACCCCCTCAATACCCTGGCTGCGCCTAGAAATTCTGTCCATAAAAGTTATGAACAGAATCGGTGACAAAGGGCAGCCCTGGCGGAGTCCAACTCTCACTGGAAACGGGTTTGACTTACTGCCGGCAATGTGGACCAAGCTCTGACACCAGTTGTACAGGGACCGAACAGCCCTTATCAGGGGGGCCGGTGCCCCATACTCCCGGAGCACCCCCCACAGGATTCCCCGAGGGACACGGTCGAACGCCTTTTCCAAGTCCACAAAACACATGTAGACTGGTTTGGTGAACTCCCATGCACCCTCCATATAATTAATATATAATATAATATCCATATAATTAAAAATACATTTTTGTACTGTCACATTTTGACTACAAAATAAAAACAGATCAGAGCTTGCTATTCCATTACAGTAATCCCTCGCTATATCGCGCTTCGCCTTTCGCGGCTTCACTCCATCGCGGATTTTATATGTAAACATATTTAAATATATATCGCGGATTTTTTGCTGGTTCGCGGATTTCTGCGGACAATGGATCTTTTAATTTCTGGTACATGCTTCCTCAGTTGGTTTGCCCAGTTGATTTCATACAAGGGACGCTATTGGCAGATGGCTGAGAAGCTACCCGGCTTACTTTTCTCTCTCTCTTGCGCTGACTTTCTCTGATCCTGACGTAGGGGGATTGAGCAGGGGGGCTGTTCGCACACCTAGACGATACAGACGCTCGTCTAAAAATGCTGAAAGATTATCTTCACGTTGCTATCTTTTGTGCAGCTGCTTCCTGAGAAACGACATGCTGCACGGAGCTTCACATACTTAAAAGCTCGAAGGGCACGGTATTGATTTTTGATTGAAAAACAAACTCTGTCTCTCTCTATCTCTGTCTCTCTCTCTCCTCCCTGCCTCCTGACGGAGGGGGTGTGAGCTGCCCGCCTTCAACAGCTTTGTGCCACGGTGCTGTCGCATACTTAAAGCCAAACAGCCCTATTGATTTGTTTGCTAGAGATTGTTTTCTCTATCTATGTGACATTCGGTGCTCATTGGACACGTACTCCTCTGTAGAGGAAGATATGTTTGCATTCTTTTAATTGTGAGACGGAACTGTCATCTCTGTCTTGTCATGGAGCACAGTTTAAACTTTTGAAAAAGAGACAAATGTTTGTTTGCAGTGTTTGAATAACGTTCCTGTCTCTCTACAACCCTCCTGTGTTTCTGCGCAAATCTGTGACCCAAGCATGACAATATAAAAATAACCATAATAAACATATGGTTTCTACTTTCGCGGATTTTCTTATTTCGGAGGTGGCTCTGGAACGCAACCCCCGTGATGGAGGAGGGATTACTGTATAACATTCTTGAAAAGACTGGCATTATAATTCATCTAAGGGGTGGATTCTCTGGGATAAGCAATTTTGCTATCACTGTCCATCTACCCTGTCATGTACTAGGAGTTTCAAAGCACATAAATCTTAGTCAGTTACAAAAAGCACTTCCAAAAATGCCCACTAGAGGGGGGTATACCACTAATCCCCCAATGAGATACAAGCGCAACACTGAAACTTTATAAAAAATAAGATTTATTTCCACATAAATGCTGTCTCACTATGAAGCTTTAAAGACCACGAAAGGCATAAAGGAGTTGCCAGCAAGGCAATCCAAGGCAAACAAAGTCTCAAAAACAATAATTCAAATGAAAGTCAAAAAACAGAGCACGGCTTCAAAACTCCAGTAAACACATAAGCACAGTGAAGAACACAAAAAAAATTCACCAACTATTTAGCATGTCTAAAATGAACCACCAGGAGGGGTGGGAGACCCTCCAGATTTTTAGGACAGAGGACAGTTCCTGGCAGTGTTTGGCAGGTGGTCCCGCCTCTTGGGGGACCACCCACAAAACCCATGGAACACATCACAGGCAGCTTGTATGCATAGACAAAACGAAAATAAAGATGCACATAATCACTATAAAATGAATCAAATATAAACAAAAGAAACATTAAAGGTGAATGTCAGCTCTAGCCACTTCAGATCCCTGACAATGACATGACACTACCCACCATTTTCAGGCATCTATAAAATAAGGATTTTTTTTTTCTTTATGAATTAAGAATTTATTAGCGAAAGCCTGAAAACAAGTACAAAATATTAAACAGAGCAACAAAAGTGTAACACAGTTTTGTTTAAGTGGTACACAGCAACTCTGTAGATAATTTGTACGGAAGCTGAGAGAGGACGTGCAATATCGTTATTTTTTGTCTCCTCTGAGATAACAGACAAATTTTTATCGACATGTTGAGAAAATTAAAATTGTTTTCTTCAATAACAGAATAATTTTATTCGTGATCTCGAGAAAAAACGAAACTAAACCTTTGCTCCTGTCATCGGGCTCACTTAGAATGCGATGCCTATACAACTGAAGCTTTGCTAACCATCTTCTTAAATGACGGGCACTAACGTTATTATTTTCTAAACTAAGGCATAAACATATTTCAGCCTGCACCCTTGATTGAACAAAAATGTGATCGCTGATCAATACAGTTCTGCTCTTCTGCCATTTCAAACAGGACGTGGCTTCAATAAGTTAAACTTTAAACGTTAGATACAATTATTTCATAATTTCGAGAAAACAATATCTTTTGTTTTATCAAGATCTCGATAAAATTATTCTGTTATCTTGAGGAAACAATTAAAAAAAAATAACAATATTGCACATCCTCTCTCGGCTTCCATAAATTTGCACTGTTGTTTTGCCAGACATTTCTGTCTGTGTCTCATCTCTCCTTAGATCCTGTTCAGTCCATAAACTAAGACATTCAAAGTGTAGTCTGGGCGCCACATTCCCACTACAAAGGAAATCACAAGAGGTCAAAAAACAGAGCCAAGATGTCCAAATATAGAAAATTCCAAAACACAAAGCAATAACAAAAGAGAAAGCTTACCAACACTAGCACATTAAATGTACCACCAGGAACTGGGCGAGGACAGTACCTTGAAGGAGATGGACAGGTGGCCTCGCCTCCTGGGGAACCACCCACAAAATACATTGAACATAGTAGAACAAGCATAAATACATAAAAATGACATAATACACAAACCTTATAAAACCATAATATAGTACAAGTAATAAACATAAGTAACAATGTTAACATAAACAAAAGAATCAAAGTATGAACAAAAAAAAACACCTGAAAAGGAACTTGAACACAAACCAGGAAGGAACCCAGTTTGATGCATAAAAGAAGAAGAATCTAATAAAAGAAAAGATAATCAAATAATCAGTTAATCCAAACAGAACACAACTATCTAGAACAGGGGTGGGCAACGTCGGTCCTGGAGAGTCACAGTGGCTACAGGTTTTCATTCCAACCCAAGTGCTTAATTAGAAACCAATCCTTGCCAGTCTCGCACCTTATTTAATTTTATGACTTGTTAGTCTTCAATGTAAGGCTCTTATATTGTAGATTTTTTACTCTCTAAGGGTATCATCCAAATGATTTGAAGCCTAAAATGAATAATTTTCAGTCTGCAACATTTTCTATTAAATGTTTTATTAAATCAACAGTGCATGATGAACACACACAGATGTAAATGGAAACAAACTGGATGGAAAACTGCTGGCTGCTTTGTCATTTACATCTTATTGTTGATAAGAAGCCATTAAAACAGTGAATGCAGCTGTTTAAGATTGAAATAAGCAATCGAGGGTGGGGAACCTTAAACAAGCGGCGACCACTAAAATGAAGTATCAAAATGTCACTTAAGCAATAAGTGCTTCATCAGCAATAATTGCTTTTCTCATTAAGAAACTAAAGTGAGGGTACTCATGACATCAGGGTGGCCCTGCCCCTGTGGCTTTATTCCCAAGAAACAAGGTCTATAAGTACATTTAAAGAGACAGTACTCAATAAACTAATAAGCGAAATTGACAAAAATTATATAAAAATATGAAAAACAGTAAAGATGACAATCAAATACATAAACACATGTTAATCCATGACAAAACCTACTCATTTCCAGCCTATCCCAGATACATCAATCACCCATTTCTGGTTACACATAGTCAATTTAGAATTCTCAACTACTTAGGAAATCCTATTGCCTCAAGTGAAACCCACAGAGACATGGAGGGAATGTACCCAGTGTTTTATACACAACTATGGAACTGTGAGACAGCATGTAGCTCAGGGTTTTTTATAATGGATAACCAACACAGGAAGCACATTGCTTGTTCCTATTGCATTTGCACAGCTATCTGCCACAAGCATGGTTGGTATATACTGTATTTGCCGTAATTCCTTATCATTGCTTGACTGGCAAAAATAAATAATCATTGCTGGCTTGCATCACCTCTGGCACTACTGAATCCTACACACCAAACACAAAATATCTCAAAGCAAAACACCCCTTGTCAGTGTCAAAGGCAAAATATGAATCAGTCCTGCCCACCGCGGTAGCGATGCTCTCTTAGACACAATGCTTTTGTCATCTTGTTACACCTCCCACATGTAACATTATCATCCATAAACAAAACTCTACAAATTTGACATGGACTCATAAACAAGGCTTAATCCCTCACTGTCACATGAGGTGAAAGTGACAAAGATCAAAAACTGCAAAAAAAAAAAAAAAAATTGTGTATCAGAATTCAGAATTCATCTGCATATTGAAGACACACATTGCATAATAGCCACTTGTAAAAACTGGAGTCCTTTTAGAAAAGCAGCTCTGCGATTTCTCAGCCTGTGAGCTGCTGCCATGTAGTAGAGGCTTTTCAAGCACATTTGGCATCATTTTTGCTTTCGCCTACACACAACATACAAACCAAATGCTGCTGGCCTTTAGATATTACAAATCACTCAAAAGCTATATTAGTATTATGACTAAAAAGCGCTTATGGTCTCATTTAGCTATAATACAGAAGCTAATTGTCTATTATAAGGCTTTAAATCAAGAAAAAGTGAAAACATCAATGTTCAACAAGTCAGAATTTTACCACTCAGGGCAGGTGAAAGGGTGCGTTTTGTTGATCTGTTTGCATCTGAATAGTTCACCCTTGCAGCAATAAAAGAAGAGATATAATAAAGGATTTGAAGAGGATCGATTTGGCATATCCAAAAAGTATTTTATTCCAATCCCTTCCTTGCAAAGCAGGCAGGTTCGGTGTAAAGATCTTGTCGCAGAGCTTTGCACCTACCCTCAGTGAAGAGCGCTATGCAAGAATAAACTGAATTGAATTGAATCGAATTAAAGAGAAACCATGGTGGGTAGTGTCATGTGCCTGACGTCATTTTTGCTGTTTTGAATTTGGATAGAAAGCACCGCATCTACATCTCTGTATTCCATTTGCAGAATCTGGCGACATTACAGCGTGCACAGGTAGTACGCGGGGTATGTGTCTGTGTCTGATGTCCTTTTCACCACGCTGATGTTGAACGCAAGATGCCATATAACCATGCACCAGCAGCACACAGGGACATGCTGTTATGTCATTTTCTCTAATGACACATCAAATATACACCTGACCTGATATAACATACCCTAAGTAACCTAACCTAACCTAACATAAACATAATATATACATTACATCAATTAATAATTGTTATTCAAATGCAGTAACAATAATAAAAATATTAATACTTTAATTCAACCGCTTGTGGTATTATTCAATTTCATTTATTGTATCTCTATGGAAGATCCATCATTAAAGAGCAACATTGTTTGTCAGGCTATTGTTAACCGAGTCATGACTGTATACATAAGCAAGTTCAAAAATAGGATAAAGGAAAACTAAAAGTGATCACAACAAAATACAATGAAAAGGTGCAATTTGTTATGTGTGGCGTCATCATGAAGAACATTTTTAGGATTTGCATTATTATGATGGTGCTGGTGATGGTCTGACTGGATACATGTGCTAGCTCTTGTTGTGTTACAGCCAGGGTTAGGGTTGTTTTCTGTTTTGTTGTTATTTTAATCAGTTTTAAATTATTATTCTTCATATTGTGGTGTTATTTCTATTAGTTTTATTTGTTACCCAGTAGTTTTTTACATGTGTTGCCATTTGCTGATAATCTTCTGTCAATATAATAAAAATGACAAGACCACCAGCAGTCTCCTTTTTCGTGGTCAGAAGTTTTGATTTGGAAGAGACTGATTATGGAGTACAAAGGAATAAAGCCAATATGAAGTCTGTCTAGGATGCCCAGAAACCTAAGTCACCCAGGTATGTTGCCTTTGCAGCTGAATATTTCATTATTTTTTGTTGATTCTATAAAACAACCTTCAACTAGGAGTGCTGTTCCTGCCATTGAACTATCTATTGTTTTGCCCATTGCCAACACGTCTGTGCTATTTCCATTTTTTCAGAGCCATCCTCTACATTACTTACTGCTGAATCTTTTGACCCACCATTTCCAGTAAATGTTTCCATCTTTTTTGAATCCCCTACACTTCTATACTCTTTTATAATTAAGGATCCAGCTAATCTTGCTTCTGTTATTTTGTCTTTTAGTCTACCATCTCCAGTGTGTTGACCGAGTTATCTGAGTCGGCCTCTGACGCTTAATGAGAGCCTGCAGGACTTTTCTGGCATCTTGAATTTCTGGCTTTTTTATTACTTTCGCCTCTGGATTTGTTTGCCTTTTAGGCATATCCTTTTCTTTATTTTTTTGTGCACTTTACTCTTTTTTTCTTTTTAGTTAATACAAGAAAAGCTCTGTTTGTGAAGATTCACTGATGGCTTTTGTTTACAAACCAGAGTTTTTATCGTTTCTCTCCCTAGTATGCATTTTTGTGAATTCTGTGACCTTGTTGCTTTTTTGAACCTTTAAAGTCATTTCCCCCATTTACAAGCAAGTCTAAGCTGAAAGTCTGTTTTGGTTTATTTTGGGGGTCCTCATACCCCGTTAACATATTTCTAACTCCAACTCATACAAAAAGAATAATAAAACAGGTTTGGCAAAGTTTAACTACATGCTTCAGCACTGTTTCTAGGGTATGCACTTCTTTATTTTCCCCTATCAACCAAACAAGATTGCAGGGCTGTATATAACAGGAAGATCAAGGGGTGGAATTAGGACAGTATCTGCTACCAGCCCAAGAAGTGCTACAGCTGAAAAATAACAAGACATGGCAGTGGATTTCAGTGTTTCTCTACTCACCCACTGTGTGTCACAGCAGGCTGCCATATAAAAATAAAGGTCATGAATACATCGATGAGCAACGTGGTTATAGACAACAACAGGGACAGCAATGTGGCGTGAAACCCAACAGACCCTAACACTAGCCTGAAAAAATAGGAACTAAACAGTAAAACTACTGGTATCAGCTTATAAGAATTTGCAAATACGAGTATTTGTGCAAGTCAAGTGAAGTTGGGGAGCATGCACTGGTACAGTGTGTTGCCGCACCCACTACACAACAAAACAGCTTGGGATCCCGGTTTGCAACCCCCCCCTGGCAGACACGCGGTCCAGTCCCACCCTCTGGAAATGATCCTCTATCTGCCGCAGCCAGGTGTTACGTGGGCAACCCCTTGGCCTGGTCCAGCCAGTCGGGTCCCCAACAATGAGGATCTTACGAGCAGGATCACCCTCAGGGAAACGCGCTGTGATGCCGTAAATGACGCTCCCTCACAATTCAGGTAATGTGTCTCATTCGGGACTCCATGAGCAACTGCTCATTCGACATAAAGTCAAACCAATGGTACCAAAGGATTTTCCAGAGAGACACAGTACCAAAAGAGTCCAGTCTTCGTCTCAGGTCACTGGATAGCATCCATGTCTCGCAACCATATAGCAAGACAGGAAGCACCAGGACTCTAAAGACTTGGACCTTCATCCTTTTGCATAGATATCAGGAGCGCCACACACCCCTTTCCAGTGACCTCATGACCCCCCATGCTCTCCCAATCCATCTACTGACTTCATAGGAAGAGTCACCAGAGTCATGAATGTCACTGCCGAGGTAAGTAAACCTCTCAACAAAGTCAACACTCTCTGCGCAAACAGACACACTGCTGATGGCTGTGCCCAAGAGGTCATTAAAGTCATTATTTTGTTTATTATTTAAAAGGTCATTATTTGTGCACATAAACATTATAAATATTATTATTTACTACTGAATGGTTATATTTATTTTTACTTTTATGTTCATAATATACATATTTATTGTTTGTTATATGAGCAACACTATTTTCTGGGGTTTCTTTTGGGTGCAGCAATACTGACTATGACAATAATTTGGCCAATGGCTATTCCTTTAAAAATTTATTCTAAACAAGTCCTTCATTTCAACGGCTTTCATTGTGGCCGTAACATTTTGTTTTCCTCCAACTCTAATGCAGTCTTTGTGGTCACCAAGCTTCTAAACATCAACACCATCATTTATTTCTCTAGCACATATTCATACAAGGGATGTAGCTCAAAGTGTTTTGCAAGATGTCGACAAAAAAAGTTGCAAGAAAATACAAATATTTGGAAATAGAGAAGAATAAGAAAGAATAAATGCCATACTCAAAATAGTGATGAGAATAAATTAATACAAACCAGTATAGTACAGATATGCAAAATAACAGAGTCCTCATTTCTAGATTCATTTTTGAGTCTCTAATGATAAGTTTAATGCAATGGTCAGGGAGGATAGAAAAACTAAGAAAACACTCCAGAGGCGAGATGCTGGAGAAAATAAAACTAAATCTTGGGGGGGTTCCAAGGTCAAAAGCCCCCACTGGGAATTCTACCTAATATAAATTTCTATAAGCAGTTCCTTAGTGCTTTTTAGGTTTCATTGACAGTTGGGGTCGCTGCATAGTACTTTGATCAGGTGGCAGTGATGCAGAATGCCACCACAGATAAAACAGAAAAGAAAGCAGAGCAAAGCACAGATTAATAATGCCTCTGAAATCATCTATTAGAAGCACAAATCTATTATAAACTAAAATGCAGCCATGAAAAAGCCAAACAGTGGGTTTTTAGGAGTTTTTTAAATGATCCAAGGTGTTAGCCTGGCATCTCTCAATTGGTAAAATATTCCAGATTTTGGTGCATAACATCAAAAGGCCACTTCATCACTTTTTTATGCTTAGCTCTTGAAATAATAAGCAGACTGCTATTAGAGGATCTAAGGTTATGACCTGGAATGTAGGTGGACATGCAAATCAAAATATACAAAAGGGTTGTCATGGTAGCATTTTAAAGGATTCACCACTGCGAGGTAAACTGAACAAAGTAAAAAATGTTCATTTAGCTTCGGGCATACATGCAACTCATAAGCACTTTTCGGCAGGCCCCAATCTGTTTGTTGCTTCTTTACCATCTCTGATTGTTTGGCCATATTGATAGTTTCTCTAAAGCAGCGTTTCTCAACCTTTAAGTATTTGCGGCCTGAATTTTCATATCAGTTTTAATCGCGCCCCCTAACGTTTTTTTGAAACCCTAGTAAAACTTATTCTTATATTTTTTTCTGCCGATACATCACTACAAGTTTTAAATTTTCCTACAAATAGCGAAATTACGCTACATATGGCAACATTCACGCCCCCTTTTTTGTTACTTCACAGTTTGCTCTAAAGTGAGATCTTTGTTGAGTCACATCTTTTCAATTAATGACGTGTCTCTGGGACCCGACAACAGTTCTATCAGGAATTAGCTCATCTCGGAGTGCTCTATAAATACAATTTTCCCCAGCGCATATAAAGCAATAATAAAAGAATTAACTGTTTCAGTAGCTAACTGCACTCTTTAAGTAAATTTTGCCCTCTCGTATATCATATTCTTCTATCCATCCATTATCCAACCCGCTATATCCTAACTTGGCTGGAGCCAATCCCAGCCAACATAAGGCGCAATGCAGGAAACAAACCCTGGGCAGGGCGCCAGCCCACCGCAGGGCACGCACACACTAGGGACAATTTAGAATCGCCAATGCACCTAACCGGCATGTCTTTGGACTGTGGGAGGAAACCGACGCAGACAAAGGGAGAACATGCAAACTCCACACAGGAAGGACCCGGGAAGCGAACCCGGGTCTCCTAACTGCGATGCAGCAGCGCTACCCACTGTGCCACCGTGCCGCCCACATATCATATTCTTTCTCAGTATAAAACATTTTGTCAGTGTTTCTTTTACAGTTTGATATTCAACAGTTTCGGCTTCATCCAAATTCTGCCTCCACAAAATATCGTCTGCTTCATCCCCCATACAATAGATTAGTGCATTCACCTGGTTAGCTTCTGAGGAAATGAGTAGTGCCGCTAGCCATTCGGAATCTTTCAAATCTCTGGATCCATTTTTCCCATTCTTGCAGCTGTAAAATATTGAACAGTTCCAGAGGCTGGATAGCAAACCTGGTGCTTGGCAGTGCATTAATGGGAGGCTGCTATCTTGGCTACTCTGCATTTTGCAGCAAGCTCCTCCATATTGATGCCGTAAGTTACCAAGAGTTTCACTTAACTGACAAGTTTGCTGAATAATCCGAAGTTTGCGAACTAGCTAGTTCTTTCTGAAAATTGTACCATTCCAGCAATTCTGACACCATGTCATGGTAGCGTTTTAAGGGATTCATCACTGCGAGATAAACTGAACAAATAAAGAAAGTTTAGCTAGTTTCAGGTATACATGAAATTCGTAAAAATATTTTGGCAGGCCCCAATCCTTTTTATATTACTTCCTGTAAGGAACGCTCAACACCCTTAGTTAGAACTCGCATCATTACTGTACTAACCTATATACTGATAACACTTTCAAAAGATAGATACTACCACAAGGGCAAGATTATTTAAAGCTTTATATACTACTAATAGTATTTTAAAATCAATTCTAAATGACATGGGTAACCAATGTAATGATGCTAAGATAGGGATGTGTTCAAATTTTCTTTTTCTGGACTAACTGCAACCGATTGTTGTCTTTCTTAGTCCTGTTAGGACTAATAACAGAAGGGTTATTTAATATCTACTGCATGTTGCAGTGTTATAAGAGGTCTAACTTTTAAAATGTTAGTTAAATGGAAAAATGGCGTCTCACAATTATTATTATTTTGCAATTTAAAGTTTAGGTCAGAGTCCAAGATTATACCTAAATTCTTTACTTCTGCCTTGACTTTTAATGCTAAGGGACCAAATAATTTTTAATACTTTTACTATTTTTACTAATGACTAAGATTTTGGATTTTTCCTTATTTAGCTTGAGAACATTTCTACTCATCCATTCAGAAATACAAGACAGACATTGGATCAGAAAGCCCGGAGCTTTTAGATCAGCAGATGCTCTAGTTAGGTAAACCTGTGTGTCATCTCCATAATTCTGGTAGTTCACCATATGTCCCACTATAGTCTGGCCTAATGGAAGCATGTTCATGGAAAATAACAGCAGGTCCAGAATAGATCCTTCTGGTACACCGTATACAATATCATGGATCTCTGAACTACAATCACTACAACTAACAAAGAATTTCCTGCATGTTATATCAGACTGAAACTAATTTTAGACTCTGCCACAGAGGCCCACCCATTGTCTAAGAAGGCTGTGGTCTAAGGTGTCAAATACTGTGTAGCAGAATAAGAACAGCATTAGGACAACCCAATTTCGAACCAGAAAATGAAAACAAGCACATTAAAATAGGATCACAAAACATACTAACAAACACAAAAAATAATAATCAAAATTCACAGGGACTGAAAGAGCTGGTACTGCATTTTTTTAGCAAAAATAACAGCAATAATGTCCCAAAATGGTGGCCAAGACGATTTGAACACCCAGTGATATCAGGTACACACTGTGTTACACGACTATGCCCTTTGAATTGCATGTACTGTAGTGGCCATCGTGCATTTCTGGAAGTAATGGGAAATCGAAACAAAGAGAAATGGGATGTAGAAGGAAAACTGGGCTACATGGAGAAAAACCAAGAGCAAGATTTCAGACCTGGATTCCAACTAAGGAACCTGGAGCTGTGAGGCAACAATGCCACTACATTTTTATATTTTACTCTGAGTTTTTTAATGTAGATTGTTAAACTGTTCACCTTGCATATGTGCGCTTGGTAAAATTAATTTCGATTGATTGATTTTTCAGTTCAATATGCAAGGAGAGCATGAGCAGCCAGCTAGTCTTGGGCCTCTGGAGCTTTACTCCTCTAATGTCATTTTTACTCTACTTGATTTTGTTTTTGCAATCCTCTGTTGCTTTGTGCTTTATATCTCTATAATTAGCTAATTTCAGAGTTGTATTGTTTTCCGTCTCATGCAGGGAGTATGCCAGCTCTGTTGAGGAGGTCATATAAAAATAATTTGCAATGAAATTAATTTTCCTCAGCAGTTCTCAGTAGTTAGTTTTACAGCAGAATGGAGTAAATTAATAAGACTTTCAATAAAGACAAAAAGTAACTGAAGAGGAATAAAACAAAAGTACCCATTAACTATGCCAGAAACATCAAAAATTATCCATGCAAATTAAGGAAAAGAAATTAAACAGAATATTACAAAGAAAGAAAGAAAGAAAGAAAGAAAGAAAGAAAGAAAGAAAGAAAGAAAGAAAGAAAGAAAGAAAGAAGTGGTTATCATTGGAAATGGAAATTAGAAAATGCAAACTTGGAAAATGAAGCAAATATATAATTATAAATATCAATGAATAAAGTTGAGTCTTTTTGAATGTGTATAGGCTTGTATGCTTATTCAGATATCACCCAAAAACGGCAGTACATACAGTATTAACATGAAAATTGGGTGATAACCTAGACAGAGTCCATTTTAGAATCGAGGCCACATGGCACTGCAATGACCAGTCCCAGTGAGAGCTCCACGAATCTGATATTGTCAGGTTTCTGGTGTCATACATACTGTAAGACCCTCCTTTATGGTGTCAGTGGATACTTTTAAAGATCATTCGTTGCAGGTAAATGGCAATCAGACCAAGACAGCCTTGGGTGCAGAACAAGTAGCCACAATCTTAAAGGGATGTGATGAAGGAGAATCCATATCTATACAGCAGCTTTCTCAGACCCCATAAAATAACCTCTTCCATTTCAAATGGTTGCAGTTCACTGTGAGTCTATATTTTTGCAAAAAAGAAACATTTTTGATTCTGCTGATGTACATTATAAAACAGTGGTCAGGGATGCCACCAGTAACATTGTTGACTAGTCTTGATAAAATCATTTTCTTTTAGTTAAGTATTCATTTGATAACAATTAAAATTTCTTGAACTGTATAAATGCCGATGAACAGGAGTTACAGCAGCGTTTATGTGCAGCCAGACATTTCCAGTCAAGCTGTTTGTCTCACAGGCAACTAACTGTGTGTTGTTATCTTAGATTAGTAAAATAAAATATGGACAATAGGAGGAAACACACTTAGTTATAAATATACTACAATTAACGGAATACCCAGATAAGGACAGACACTGGGCTTATAAATAAAATAAAAATATGCAAATAACTTTTGCAAATAGTTCTAATTTACCGGACGCAGCCATGGAGACATTCCAAATTTGCTCACAGTTAAAAGTTCACTCTGGACTTACTGAGAGTTTTTATATAGTCCAGACAGATTTGATGCAAATCTCAGATTGTTCAGCTTGGTTATGTTTTCTTTCTTCTTAAATCTTCTTCATTTTTATTTTATTTTTATTCCAGTGTGTGTTCAGACCATAATTTGTGTATTTATTTAAACAGCTTCTGTAAAAAGTCAAATTTCCCCCTGGGGACAAATATAGATCTATCTATCTATCTATCTATCTATCTATCTATCTATCTATCTATCTATCTATCTATCTATCTATCTATCTATCTATCTATCTATCTATCTATCTATCTATCTTTTTTTTTGCTTAAATACATTTTTGTCTAGTTCCTCTTGTACATTTCCTGAGGTTTTAGTAACCAACAAATCCTTTGCACTGAACATTTTCTCAATAAATGAAGACTTAATAATGTTCATTCCACAGTCCAAAGACATGCTGGTTAGGTGGACTGGCCTTGCTAATGCGGCCTTAAAGGGTGTTCTCCTGCGGTGAACTGGCACCCTGATCAGGGGATTGTGCTTGTCTTGCACCCTATGCTTGCTGGGATGGGCTCCAACTCCAATTGACCCAGCTCAGGATTATGCAGGATTAGAAAATGCTAATGCTATGATATTTCATTTTGTCTAAATGCCACCACATTGTTTAGCTTTTCCCTGGCTGTCTCACCATTTGCTCACCATTGACATGACACAATGTCCTTTTGTCAGGACGCTCCCCTACAAGGTGCCCCATATGACATCATTGCTGTGGTGATTTAAAAGATGGTGCTGTGTGTATTGTGATATTCAAGATAGTTGATAAAACTTTCATAGACTTACGGTGCAAAGAATCATTAATCATTTTGAGTTTAGTTTACTGACTTTTGCTTTCTGTTTGGGCTTCTGGTTTGATTATTCTTAAACATTCTGGCTTAGACACTTTTCTGGTCCTAGCCTTGTGTGTTATAAGACTAATGCTTCATCTCCTGGTCCTACTCTCTTTTACTCTTGTAATAGCATTTTACACTGATGTCACAGGTCTGGTTATCAGAATTCCAGATGTTAAAGCACTCCATTGCCTACAGAATGATATTCAGAGGCTACTTTTTTTTTTGGTAAGAATATTTCTTTGTTAAATATGTTTATATCACTGAAATGTCAGGTGTGATGTCCAGGAGTTGTTCCTACCTTGTTTCCAGAGATTCCAGGATAGGCTTCAGCTTTCTGTCGCTATGAGCTGAATTAAGTGGGTTTCAGTAGATTTTGTGGTGTTTCTCTTCCATCTTGCATCAACATGAATTGAAAATTTAGTTTTGTTCAGTTTGACAACACTGAATAATTATTATATTTCAGCCAGGGCCTGGGTTCACATCCATGTTGTATGTCCTTTGTGTTCTTCGTTGAGCCATTTATTTATGTTGATGTTACTTTTATTAATTATCTTCTGTATTTACTTTGCCTCTGGTATATTGCATGTGTTTTCTGGGTGGTCCCCCAAGAGGCAAGGCCACCTGTCAATGACTGCGAGAAACTGCCCTCAGCCCTGTAAAACCGGAGGATCTCCCACTGTTTCTGGTGGTTCATTCAAATGTACCAGGGAGTCAGTGACATTTTTTGTGTTTTCAACTGTGCTTTGTGACTTATTGCTCTGTCTTTTGGCCAGCCTTTGAATACTGGATTGGAACTTTTGCTTTTGGATTTGCTTTTAACAGGCATTGTATGCCTTTTGTGCTTTTTGGAGCCTCACAGTATTACAGAGCATTTTTCTTGTGAAGAATAAATATTTTATATATAAAGATTCTGTGTTTGCCCACATTACTAGCCTTTTTTTTACTACTATTGTAGGGGTCTCCCTCTCTAGTGGGCATTTTTGACACTACATGCTTTAGACTTCTTTAGCATTGGGACTGTAATATTGGATTGACTCGCAAGAGACAGTAAAAGAATAAAATTTAAATGACCAGGAAAATCATAATTAGTGAACAGGCAAAAGGGAGTCGACACAACTGAGTGTCAAAACCAAAATAAAAAACTAAAACCAAAGTCAAAAAACAAGAGCAGAGATCGAATAACTGAGAAGATAAAAAGTGAATCATTTTTTTCACAGTGAAACAAGGGTTTACCTGTCAAACTCAGATACCCAGCACAACCAATGACAACCTTTAAACTGTCACTCTGATGATGTCACAAACAATTGTATTGCAGCATTTTCTGGGAAATGTTGCCAATGAATTGGCAAATACAAAAGGCTTTAAAATAAAAACACCCACAAGGAAAATAAAATGGCGTCACAACAAAATATATGCTTCTAAAATAAGCCAGATACACCATTTCTGACCAAATATTGTAAACCTTTGTACAGTATATGAAAACTACAGATTCCATATATAGATTGCTATGAATATAATCAGACAAAATATTGATCATAATTTATGAAAATTAAAGATCACAACAAATGTAAACACATATATACAGTATAATCCAGAAGAGCTCTGGGTTGCTGGCTGCACAGTACAAAATTCCTGTGTGAATCTCACTTAGTATTGAATGCAACATAACATAAAGGAAATAGAAGCTAAGGCAATATACACTGAATAGGAAGAGCAAGTCTCTTTAGCTGCTCTGATGTTTAGTTGTTTTCCTGTAAATAACAGAACTATACAAAAATCATCAGATCCAGTTACACATCAAAATATCATTGCTGATACTGGGCTGAGCATAAACAATTAACAGATATGTAAAAGCTCTAGCTGTAACGACGTTCACCCATGTTTATCACCAACAGGGGACACTGCTGGACAATTTTCAAACATTTCAGATGTCTCCATTAGGCCTTCACAGAAATGAAGGGGGAAAATAGTTATGCAAGCTTTGATGCAACTGCACATTGTAAGACAGGTTTGTCCATTCCACTGTTACAGTAGCCCATTCAGTTAAGCTTCATTTTAGTTTACTTCCATGGTAAAAATGTTCAGTTCTGTATTGTTTCTTTTCCCATTGCGATGAGGCACAAAAGTCAAGAAGCCAACTCTGAACTTGCTAACTTGGTACTATTTGCATGTGTCTTTGTGTGACTTCTGTCAAGAACTTGATTGAATTTACACAAAATGATTACTTTTTTTATTTTATTTTTTTCAATGTTATTTTTGTGACATCAATACTGCACCATTTTGTAACCTTTTATCCCATGGGTGCTGCTTGTTTTTGTGTTTTAGATAGTATGTAAAGTCTTTGTGTTGCAACTATTTAAGATGGCATTGTACTTTACTAAATATCCAAACTTGATTTCATAAAGGACAAACTCTTGGAAATGAATCTGCTTTTTTCTTAAACTAATATAGATCTTATGAACACTTGGTGCTCGGGCTCATGTGCTCAGAATGAAAATTTTTGTTAAATGGAAATTAGCAGGAGAAACAAGGCACTCTTTAAACAAATGCGTGATCACAGGACAGAAGAGAGTTCAAAAACTGGAGAAGACGAAATAAACCAATACAACAAAGCAGAAGCCTGAAACAGAAATAAAAGTCAAAAAAGCAGATTTGGAGTCAGGAATACTAATGCCACCTTGGTTAACACACAGTTTGTTTTTTCAGATTTGATCCAACACTTTAGTATGATGCGTTCAGATGTGTGCCACAATTTTATATAAATGGGGAATGATGATTCAGTGTGTCATGTTACCTCAAAAGGACATCAACCATAAACAACATGGCTGCCAGCATGCCAACATTATGCTCAGATAGTCAGAAATTGGTGGCAACTATCCAAAAACCTTTGTTACTTCAAAGTGGACATACTTGTTAACTTTTACAGCTTTATTTCACAGTGGGACCCAATACGCATAAGATCCATTTTAAAACGCAAGAGCAAGCTAGTTATTTTTAAAATTTATAAAATTTCAGAACTCAATTTCATATGCCAAATTAATATATACCATGATAGTGAAGAAATAACTTCTGCTTGATTTAACTTACCTGTTAAATATGGAGCAAAGGAAATATATCTTTAACTAAACGATGTAATTCTGGCCAATCGGAAGGTAGGTACGCTCCAACATCAAACACTGCCACTGTATCTGATTGTGCTCAACTCTGACAGGGGAGCGTCTCCTGTGTAGGGTGAAAAGCACATGGATGTGATACCTCTGGCAATCAGCAGCTACCCTCTAAAACACATGGAGCTCTGATCTGTCTCTCAAAAACATCAAACGTTACTCCTTAACAATCTGTAGATGATGATGTCTGTTGAACAAACGGGTATTGCTAGCTAAGTAGAGGCAAGGTGCACTCCAACACGTGGCAAGGGGTAGAATGACTCAAACGTTATGTAAAAAAAATGTCAGAATATAACATGCTAGTTCTTAACGTGAGCATTAATTGAGTTGCACATACCAAGCAGTACTTCACTTCTGTCCGGGATTCATTTGTGAACGTTTGACACATACCCTTGTAATTAAAGTTGCACTAATGAGTAAAAGCAACATGTTTGTCATTTTATATTTCACATATGTCCATACAAATAAACCTTGACATCTTTCTCTGCTCCTTGCATTTCTAAGGTATGCTGGTAATAACAAAAACAAAATGGAAGTACAAAATATTATCACAGATTCATGGAACTATTTTCTTGAGGTAAGGATATGTTTCTTGTTCGCTTATCTGCTTGCAGCGGACATCATGGTTTGAGTTATGACAAGCACAACAAGCCCCCAGCACCAACTCTGCATTCTCTTTTATCCTACTTTTGCTTCTGCAATTCTGTTTCTTCAGCAGTTATATTATGCCATGGCTTTTAATAACAGACAGATGTGCTCGCAAATCATATGATCATTTTCTCCTAAATGGCACCCACTTTTTGCCTGTTACATTCTGTGTTGTTATTTTACGTAGCCTATGGAGTGAAATTCGAAACCAGTGGTAGCGTGGTGATGAAGAAAACACATTAATAGTTTCATTTTATTCTGTACAAATAACAACAAATCTGATGTGAATTAAAAAGATTAGATTTTTGAAAGAACCAAGTCCCCTGCAAGTCGCACTTTCTATGACATGTTGTGTGCATGAACAATTAAAAAAACAAATAGCGTGAGCAATAGAGCAGATTTATGCACCACAAAACAGTTATCAAATTTTTTAATAGTGAGTCGCTCTTGCTGACAATATGGTAACAAAAGAACCGAGGACAACTTTTTTGAGTTAATAAATATACCGAGTCTGCTACCAGTGATTGTGTAAATACAGTACATACTGTAGGGTGAGCATGTAGACTCCATGTAGACTCTTACACTGTAGGGCAGGAATGAAGACTCTTATCTGCCACTCCTCCAACACTTAAATAGCTGTAGTTAATTTACTAAAGTTTAACCTGATTAAACTTAAGTGGTTTAGCATTGGTAAATTTACCTGTGTGTTTGAGTGTGTGTGTTTGTTCACTCGGCGATGAACTGGCGTCCTTTTCAGGTTTTGTTCCTCACTTGGGATAGACTCCGGCACCCCCTGTGACCCTCTCCTGGATTATTAGGTTAGAAATTACATGACATGACAAACACTTATATATTATATCTTGTTCTGAAGCAACAAGTAAACAATTTGTAACTGCTGTATCTTTATATATAATGTGCTACAGTGGCTGTTCATTTGTCTGTCCAGGATTTTAAATCACCTGTAGCTTGCAAACCGTTTGAACTATTGACCTGAAATTTGGTACACATATACAATGTGACGTCTACTATCAGCTTTCAGGGTGAGGATTGACCTCCAAGGTTATTCCTCCTTTTATTTTTATTGTATTTTATTGTAGAATCAACTCTCGGCAGCGGCCAGCAGGGCGGCCGTGCGGCATATGCATACGGGTGCTGTTCTTATCCCTACCACCTTCACCGTCACTTCCCCTACCTCTTCAAATCTTAAGTCATTCTTGAGGCAGATTGAAGACTTAAGTGCCAGCTTAAGTGAAAAATTAAAGAAAACGTACTAAGTAATTGCAACACAAACACTGACTTAATCAGTTTTAACGCGAAAAGATGCCAACGAAAGAAGAGAAGAAGCGGGCCGCTAGGGTGGAGGAAAGAAAAGCTGCTCAGGAAGCAGCAAGCACATCAACCTCTGAGCAAACGAATGGTAAACATACAGAGAAAGAGGATGAAAACTAGGAATGTTCAAGTCAAGTGTATTCACTGCACGTTATGCCATTAATGTCAATAAGAATACTGAAACATCAGGTAGGGATTTGAACTTGTGTTCTTATAATTATGTACTCATCCAAACCTTTACTTTCAAAATTATTTTCCATGCCAGTCCTTGAAATAATTTCTGTTTACCACTAGACATAGAGAAACCTTACATTTTGTACACTAGAGTGGAGTTTTTGTGCTGCAATTCACAAATCTTCTCCTGCCTTCTGTTGCAGTTGCCCCACAGAAGTTCAATATGTTGTTTCTTTATTCAGTTTTTATTGCTGTTGCTTTTTTTTTCATTTTCATGTCTGGAGTAAACATAGTATACACATGCATTTTCCTACCAGCTTCTTCCAGTGTTGGGTTATGGGGTTAGGGACAATTCCCCCACCCCGGCTGCCCTGGACACAAGGCAGTAATCAGGAAGGCCTGAGCACAGAGCTGGTCAAACAGACACATACACCTAAACTAGCATTTCTGAGCCACTTTTGAGTTGCTGGAGGCCCATCGCTGGGTCGCAAGCACATTAGACTTCATGGCATAATCTGCCCAACCACTGTCACTACCACTGACAGATCAAGAGAGCTGTGTGAGATTTTTTTTTATCCTATCTCTAATCGTGCTCACCACATAAAACTACCCAAAACCACCCATTTGATATCACACTCGTTTCTGACTTCCAGGGGAGAGTTTGGGGATGAGCATAATTGAAAGTCCGATAAATAATCTTGCATGCTGTGGTTGATTCCTTTGGTTGGTGTGCTTATTATACCATGCCCATGACTGAAATACCTTTTTTTTTTCTCCTACAACACAGTGACATAAACAGTGGTACGGTAACATTTGATCGAAAGGGGATCCTCGCATGAAACAAGTACAGTATAACAGGATTCACAGGTATGATAAGAAAATCACCTGTACGAGTACTCAGAGTTGAAATTGAAATAGCACTGCTCAGTAAAATAACACAGGGAGGAAGTGCAGCAGACAGTTTCCACATGTGGTTATTGAGCCCATGACACTGTAAAGCTTCATGCTTCAAAGTTATACTAAAAGCAGTACTTACAAATCAAGTATAGAATTGGGTTCTTCATCAAACGCATAATTCTCTTTAAGGTCAAAACTGTGATCAGAATCTGAATCAAGCTTTGCGTAAAGAGAAGTTGTCGCAGAAGCCATATATTTCCTGTCTTTTCAAATATCTTAAACATGTAATATGATGTAATACGTTCACATTACCAGGGTGAAGTGACTTAATGTGACACAAATTGGATGCTTTCAGGGCTATGTGGACACAGAAATCCCCTCTTTTCAAATCTTTTCATATGTGGTCCTAGATCAGATATGAATCTCATTCATGGCCATGTGACATGGATGAGAAGGGTCAGATCAGAATTCATGTGTTTTTTTAAATCTTTATCCATGGGTTGAGCTCTGCAATCATCAGCCAGCACCAGCAGTGTGGCAAAACAACAATTTAGAAGAGCTACAGCTGTGACAACAGTCATGGTCCCACCACTGCTGGCTTCTTTGTCATACCCACAGATCTCTTGGTGCAGCAGTGCCAGCAATAGCTGTGAAAACAGCAAAAGCTAGCTATCTGGCGTATTTCACTTTCTTGACTTAGTCATGTTCAGCTGATGAACTGTTTGCCATCCTCCAGAATGCAATGCTTGCACTATTAGTATATTGATTTTATCAGTTTTAATACCTCAAATCATCTCACAAATAATGACATTTTTTGTTGTAGGTGATGCAGATGATTCATGTAAAAACATATCAGTATGTGCATGTGTGCCGTTTTGGAGGACAGATGTGTTCACATTGATACAGGTCACTTGTACTTATGAATAAGAACCGTTTATGAATGTGAACTGTCAAGATAGGTAAATCTGATCTGAGCAAGAAATTGGAATTGAGCAGTGAGGCTTGTAATCTGAGCATAGCCATAGACAAATATACATCATTAGAAAGGGCTAAAACACGGCTATCCAACGGTAATGAGCCTTTCACTGTATGTGGCTTGATGTAGGTGAGCTCTTTGATAAAAGCAGATTCACTGCACGCCTCGGGATATACCTGTGCAAATTGAATATTTTAATAATGGAAGAGAGCAGACACCATGAAAACTTATAATTTATTTGAAAGATGACACCTTTGGAGAAGTAAAAATGGCAGTGTTTTGGGTTTACTGCCACATACACAAACAACTTTGAGTTATGGCTGCATAAGTGGCTACTATAATCAGTCGTTGGATAATGGAGTTGGAATTAGCCCATGTGTAACTCAGGTAAACTAAGAAAAAAGCAAAAATCATGCATAGTTATAGACACTATGAATAGAATTTGAACATTTTAAAACTACAAAGGTGACAAAATATACACTGACTAAACAAAAATAATTTAAACTTTCAGGATTCAATAAGAGATTAAAAACTGGCAGACAAATTAGAAATAAGTAAATGAAAATTCTCTAAAAAGTTGTTTTCTGAGATTATTACTCCATCCATCCATCCATTATCCAACCCGCTATATCCTAGCACAGGGGCACGGGGGTCTGCTGGAGCCAATCCCAGCCAACACAGGGCGCAAGGCAGGAAACAAACTCTGGGCATAATTGCTCATCCATAATGTAATTACTATATTGCATTGTGATACAGTGCAGTCCAGCAAATAAATTTAAAAGACCAAAGAAAGAAATTAAACTTTCTATGAAACTGTGTGGAGAAAGCTACATAACAAAATGAAAATCTGAAAGAAAAATTAGGCCACATATCCCTAAATAGAATATTTGCAGTAGACCAGTGGATGAAGTGCTACAAGAAGAATGATGTTTAAAACCTTTGAAAATGTCCAGAGGGGGAAAAAAATACGATTTTGATGTATAGCCTAAAGAGGCTAAGTTATAAAGAAAGCCTGGAAAAGTGCACATGGACCTTGCATACATGTCTTAAATTCCTAAATGACATGAATAAGATTGCTTTTATTAAGTCAGTGTCTTTATTCAGTTCTTAACTCAAAATGTGTGGTATTTTTGTCACTTTTCAGTTAATCTCAAGTCCATAAGGACATCATGCAGAAAGTACTGGCCCCCCAGTGCCTGTGTTGGCTCAGAAGATGTGAAATGCTGGCATGTGGCTGTACATTTTTCTCCTGTGGTTACAGTTCTGGATATTCCTTCAGGAGAGGTACATTTTCAGCTGCTGCAAATGCAAGAACAGTTCCATTACAGGAAAGATCTTATCTGCTGCTGGGCACCAATAGGCATCAGGCAAGAGACCCCTGACAGCCATCAAAAATTATTAAGTTTCTAGGGGAGCTGTTACATATCATACACCATCAAGGACAGCTTAGTTCTTTGCCTTCAAAAGGAAATCTATTTTTGATTTTGTCAAGAATAAGATCACTAAGAGGAGAGACTGATAAGACCAGAAAAAGAAGTTCAGAAAGGTGAAGCAATACTGAGGTCAGCAAACAGGCAAGGGTCAGAAGGTCAGAAGAATAAATCCATAAAGTTTGTCAAACACAAAATACAAAACCTAAATTACAGTTAGCAAAAAGAAGTCCAGAAGCAGAAAATCCTAACACTAACTTGAGCTTCTTATCTCCTAATGAAAACTATAAAAAGATGTAGAAAGTTTTATAATCTGATACTTGGATGCCAGTAGCATAGTGCTGTCTGTCATCTTATATAGGCAGGGAGTGATGACTCAGAATGTCACATGACCAGAAACGAGCAAAGCAACCATACACAATATTGCTGTGTGTTTTGTTATGTCACACCACAATCCATCCCAGGACGCTTACTTTGCACAGTGGTGACTGCCGTTGGTCAACTACAAAACTGTGATGTCTGCATGTCAGTGGTCCTCAGAAACAGTTTCTCTACACCAAAGGTCCCCAGCTCTGGTCCTGGAGGGCCGCAGTGGCTGCAGGTTTTCATTCCAACCCTTTTCTTAATTAGTGACCTGTTTTTGCTACTAATTAACTTCTTTTGAATTCATTTTAATTGACTTGTTTAAGATTTGTTCCCTGGAATTTCTTCATCCTGCCTCTGAATTGCTTAATTTCTTTCATTAAACAGAAATGAAATGTGAAGTGAGTGAGACAACAGAAGACCAACTAAGTCAGGTCCTCAAACTCCAACCAATTTCACTCCAACCAGTTGTTTAATTCGGCACAGAGTCTTGTCATTAATTAAACCCATTCTTTAATTCCATGGCTTGTTGCTGCTCTCATTGTGCAATAGCAGACATTTCTGAAAATGTTGATGTTCTGTTCAAATATTTTGGGGTCATGAGTAATTCAATATTCCTGAGACCTCCACCCTTGTTATTTTCAGATACCATATGATGGTCACAGTTAGCGGGTCATGTTTTGGTTCATTTTGAATCTCATTGTTTAGCTGCTAATTCAGGAAAAAGAAACAATTATTGAGTCTGAGTCTTCAAAAGCAAGTCAATTAAAATTAATTACACTACACTACACTGCGTCATGATTAAGGCTGAAATTTGAGGTCTTATAGACTATTTCCTGCATTGGAAGCCATATTTTTGTACTGTTGTCAGTGTCGCATCCCGTATTTCTAGGGTGTCGTGACCTTGAATTAATCAGTAGATGGATAAAACCTTCTTTACATTTTTTAATTCTCTTGTGATTATTTTTTGTGTTTGGCCAGGCTTTTGACTTATTGCCTGTTTATTGACCATGATTTTTGCCTCTTGTCTAGATTTTGGTCGCTTTGTTTATTTTTATTTTTGTTTGTTTTGCCTTTTGCATGCATCTTCCAGTTTAACTCAAGAAACTAATTATCTGTTTTCCTGCTGAGACAGGACACACTGCAATGGTCCACAATGCAAACCCTGCTGACTACACCAAGTGTTTTGTCATGGAATCACACCACAATCCATGCCAGGTTGCAGATTTTGCACTGTAGTTACTGCCAGTGCTCAGCTGCGAACACACGATGTAAAGATTACAATGGTCTGCAGAAGCTGTTTCTGTACAGTAAGAACAATAGAAAAAGCTGCATGTTTGGCAGCACATCTGTAAGCACTTCAATGGGAGTGCTTCCTGGTGTTGTCAGCTCTTTTTCACTGTGCCTCCACCTTTCTGTGACATGCAGAAAGTCACAAAATATCCAAAAACAAAATGGCATCACCAACAATAAAAAACTTAAATAAATCTATAAAAAAAGTACAAAATGCGTTTTCCAGGATCAATAACTCAGATCATAACAGCTGTGAACTGATCAGCACACAAAGAGAAAAATCAGCCTGCAAGTGTACTATGCCTCACCTTACAGCTTACAAATATGAAAATGTTAAACAGTGTTACACTCCATCTTTCACTTTTTTTTGCTTTTATTCTTCTTTTGCTACATTTGAAAAGTAATTGCCAAAACTGGTGAACATCCATGACTAACATTTAGCATGTTATGTATTTTTTCCCTAACTCAAACCCTGTAACTTTTATTCCTGCTTGAAGGTTTCATGCTATTTGACCATTGGCAGATATATATACTACTATATAAACTGCTGCATTTCTTCTGAATTTATATAATAGTCTGGTCTGTAATGGTGACTCTGGGAAATTAGTATAGTCAACTTCCAGGCGTTGTGCAAGCAACAGCCTTTTTACAGAAGCTCTGTATTTCTCCCTGTTTTCCTTTTTTTCTGAACAACAACAACATTTATTTCTATAGCACATTTTCATACAAATGATGTAGCTCAAAGTGCTTTACAGTTTGAAGAAAGAGAACAAAGATCAAATTAGGCAATATTAATTAACATAGAATAAAGGTAAGGTCCGATGGCCAGGGAGGACAGAAAAACAAAAAAAACTCCAGACGGCTGGAGAACAAAAATGAAATCTGCAAGGGTTCCAGGCCACGAGACCACCCAGCCCCCTCTAGGCATACCTGACATAAATGATCTTAATCAGTCCTCATGGTATTCAAGGTTCTCATGGAAGAACTTGATGATGACGATCATGTGGACCTCTGGCCTTTAATCCATCGATGTAGGGACATTACAGTGCTTTGATTGGGTGGTGGTGGCGCAGATCGCCACCACAGAAAACCAGAAAAAGAACAGAAGAGAAAGTAGGGGTTAGTACGGATTTCGGAGCCACCATGAATGGTAATGATAATTAAATGCATATACAGAGTATCAGGATTAAGCTAAAATGAAGCTATGAGAAAAATGAACTCATTTACTGGTTACTAGTCTTATTTAAAATTAGAACTGAGCTGGTGTCTGGCTTGTCACTGATAGTAGACACTAGAAATCGTATAAATGGAGTTTAAAATACTGGCAAATAGCAATGCATGCAAACCAAGGCATCCAGCTTGTCTTGACTGCACCCCAGACGGGTTGCAAACTTGGATGGAGTCGCGAAGAGAACCTGAAGGCTGCCTTTTGTCTGCTACACCTGAAATAATAAGAGACACTGAGAAAATAAAAGCAGAGTGTACTAAATACTTCCGTAACTGGCTACTTGCACTGAAATCGTGAACGCCTAAGCAGCTCAGTTACATTTTAATGCAGGAGCTGTTTGTCCACAGATGGAGTGGGTGACATGCCAATGGAAGAGTAAAAGCAAGGTGAAAAGGTTTTAGAACTGGTCTACCTTCAGCTGTAATGGGAAATGTCAGATCAGTGTCAGATAAGATGGATGAACTGTCTGCGCTTATAGTGGGCCATGGAGTATACAAGTACAGTGACATTTTATACTTTACATAGAGCTGTCTTAAACCTGATGTTCCTTACACTGTCTTAATGATGGACGGATTTCATCTTTTTCGAGTAGACAGAGACCCAGTGGAAGAAAGACAGGCGGCGGACTGGTCATCTATTGTATGTGAATGAAGAACAGTGTAAAAGGGAGAATATTACAGTTAAAACTACAGTTTGTAACAGATATTGAAATTCTGGCTGTCGGAATCCATCCACGTTATTTGCACAGGGAGATGAATATCATCATCCTTATTAATGTTTATATCCCTCCCTTTGCAAATGGGGACCTAGCAAAAGAAATGATTTATTCTGTCTCCAACACTTCAGTGATGACTCACCCCGACCCTGCAGTTATAATATGTGGTGACTTCAACCATGTGACTATGGAAGGGAGAATGACACATTTCTATCAGTTTTTGATTGGTTCCACTCAAATGAAATAAGAAGCTGGACCTGCTGCATTCAAATGTTTGAGATACCTTCAGATGTAATCTACTGCCTCCTTTGGGCAAATCTGACCACAACTTGATTAATCTTATTCCCAGCAACACGCCTGTTATTGGACAGCAACCTGTTGCCACCAGAATAGTAAGGAAGTAGAGCCTGGAGGCTGAAATGGCTCTCAATGACTGCTTCCAAATGACAGACTGGGAAATAATGTGCAAGTCACATGGGGACAATATTCAAAAGAGGCTGTGAATGAAAGATATACAGTGTGTGCTAAAGAAAACGTACAAAGCTAAAATAGAAAACAAACTCATTCAGAATAACATGACGGATGACTAGAATGGAGTGGGTAGAATTAAAGGACTCAAGCAGTCAAGTCTTGCTAGACGAGGATGTGGACAAAGGTAATGCACTGAACCAATATTTTAATAGACTTTCCCTCCCACTTCCACCTTCTTCCAATGACCAGTCTCCCCACACAATCTGTACTTCATTAACAATTCCTACAACATCATCAACTGGAATGGCTAGTGTCAAGTCAACCTCTGACTATCAATGTGAACTGTCCATAACAGAAGACCAAGTAAGGAGACAACTGAGGAAGCTAAACACAGAAAAAGCTTCAGGACCAGATGGAGTCAGTCCTCATGTTCTTAAGGCCTGTGCTGACCAACTTTGTAGTATCCTCTGTGACTTGTTCAGTTTGTCCCTAAGGCTTCAGAAAGTGCAGCTGCTGTGAAAAACATCCTGCATTGTTCCTGCTGCAAAGAAGGCAGGTGCCTCTTCACCTAATGACTACAGATCATTGGCACTTACATCTTACATCGTGAAGACCTTTAAGAGGATGGTCCTGGACAATATGAGTCCTCTTGTGGTAGACCACCTGAACCCTGAAGCCTAGATTGGAGTGGAGGATGCAATTATCTATCTTCTCCACAAGGCTTATTCTCACTAGGACAAAGCTGGCAGAACTGAGGATTATGTTTTTTGATTTCTCCAGCGCCTTCAGTACCATCCCTGTTAAGGGGTAAGCTCAGAGGTATGCAGGTGGATGAGCCTATGGTGTCCTGGATAATGAACTATCTGTCAGGCAGATCTGAAATGGATGTGAGAAACACTGTAGCACCACAAGGAACAGTCCTATATTCTTTATCTTCACTCTGTACATCTCAGACTACAAATATAACACCAGGTCTTGTCACTTGCGGAAATTCTCAGATGACTCTGCACGTATGCGGGGTATCGATAAATAGTATAGGAGTCAGGTGGAGAAGTTTTTTTTCTTGGTGCAGAAAGAATTATCTGCAACTTAACATCAGCAAAACCAAGAACTGGTCATTGAGTTTCACTGCACCAAAGAGCCTCTATGTCCAGTCACTATTCAAGGAGTGGAGGCAGAGGTGGTCCACTCCTACAAGTGCTTGGGGGTCCACAGTTATGACAGGTTGGACTTGTCTCAGAACACAGATGAACTATATAAGAAAGGGCAGAACAGGCTCTTTTTCCTTAGGTGACTGCATTCCTTTAATGTGGGTAGAGACATCCTTCACACCTTTTAAAACTCTGTGATAGCCAATGCCATTTTCTACACTGTGGAGTGCAGGGCTGCTAACATCACTTCAAGAGAGGGCCACTGAATCAACAAGCTAATTAAAAGGGCAAGCTCACTTATAAGACCCACTCTGGACACTAGAGGCCGCAGCCTTAGAGGACTCTTACACCCTAGAGGTAGCAGCAAAGGAGAGAATTAAAACAAAACCAAGTGTCATTATGAACAATGCTGAAAATTCTCACTGGCACACAAACACTGAGTTCTTTCAGCCAATGACATATTCAACAGAACTGTGTCAAGAAACGCTACTGGGGCTCAATGTTACCAACAGTAAAATGCCTGCATGATGCCTCTCTGTGACTGTGATAGCTTTTCTTTCTTTTGAATTTTCTTGCTTTATAGTCATTCTAGCGTGTGTTCAGAACAATGTGTGTGTGTGTTTATTTATTTACTTACTTAATTACCTATTTATGCATTTATTTATTTAGAGAGCTACTGTAAAAAGCCATGTTTCCCCCTGGAGACAAATAAAGATTTATCAATTTAGTAATGAACAAGCAAAGGGGCAGTGCCTGAATTAAGTGATGGCAAGCAGACAAAGTGAAGAGACCATTAGAAATATTTCATCAAGCATGTGCAGATCCAGACTCGGGTTCGCTTCCCGGGTCCTCCCTGTGTGGAGTTTACATGTTCTCCCCGTGTTTGCGTGGGTTTTCTCCGGGAGCTTTGGTTTCCTCCCACAGTCCAAAGACATGCAAGTTAGGTGCATTGGCGATCCCAAATTGTCCCTAGTGTGTGCTTGGTGTGTGCGCGTGTGTGCCCTGCAGTGGGCTGGCGCCCTGCCCTGGATTTGTTTCCTTCCTTTGCACCCTGTGTTGGCTGGGATTGGCTCCAGCAGACCCCCGTGACCCTGTAGTTAGAATATAGAGGGTTGGATAATGGATGGGTGGATGTTTAGATCCCTTATGCTGCCTCAAATTCAGCTAACACTCATTAGCAGAGCGGATGCTACAAATCTTTATGAGAGTGAGAGTATGTACCAGGCTTTCAAACTTAGATTACTTTGCAGGATTTTTTTTTATCAGTATGGCTTGTTTTTATGATGATTGTTTGGGGCTTCTCTGCAAAAAAGCTGAGTGATGGTGGATCACTTGCTGCTGTCCATGCTTTGTTCTTGTGACAGGACATGAGTAATTGGGTGGTTTTTTTTTTTTGCATTTTATGCACCTGACCAAACCCGTATAACAACTCTTTTCTAAGCCCCCTAAAATCCATTTGTCACTTCAAATGAGAGCCCTTTGCTCTCATCAATCACACAGTGCACTTCAAAGAGCAGCACGGTGCTGTCGGCACTGCAGCTCAGATGAAGGAATCTAAAAAAAGGAACAGCAGTAGTGCTGCTTATAAAATTAGGAATTTGTGCTCACATCAAGACATGGATTTTTATAACCCATTTTTTCGAGTAAGAAGAATAACTTGGATTTTACTGGTTTTCCATAAACTTCATCCCAAAGCCTAAATTATGTGGTTGCATGAATGTGGCCTGCAGTGGACTGGCAGCCCATGCAGGGTTGGTTTTGACTTGCATGTGATTCTATCAGGACAGACAGACTCCATAAATATAAAATGTTTGAAAAAGGATAAACGAGATTGTTTCCTGCCTTGTGCCCGGTGTTGGCTGGGATTGGCTCCAGCAGACCCCCGTGACCCTGTGTTTGGATTCAGCAGGTTAGAAAATGGATGGATGGATGGATGGATAAACTAGAGTTTGTACATTTAGGTTACTCACACTCCTGTTACTTCATTGACACATGCATGTACGTACATTGGATTCCATAATTTCTTTGATTGACACAAACATGCACCTTAAAGAGGCGTTTTTTCTCCAGATATGATTTTGTTACACCTACATAAATTCCTCACGTGCAAGACTTTTCTGGCCATGTCTTTGGAAAAAAAGTTGGAAGAGTTTATGGAGAAACTAGTGAGATGAAGTTTTAAATGTGTCTGTCTTGCATGTTTTGGAAACAAACCCAAGATGGTTGACATATTTCATTAAAAAAGAGTTTTTTCAGAGATTGAAACTCCGAAACGTGTAGTTTTAATGGCTTTACAACACGCTGGCTACAATGTTGATCTGCCACAATGAATGATAAACGTCAGGCCACGAGGGCATTGTTATTAGAAAGGACCAGGAGGGAAGCAATTATGTTGACTTCTTCTGTAAGTTGCTTTGGATAAAAGCTTCTAATGATCAAATCAATGTAAATTTTACGCAAGTTTAATGTCACGATCTGGATTTTGTTTCTCATTTTTCAGCTATTTCTGGGCCTCTGAAAATATTTTAAGTACAACGTATTATTTTCAGGTTTTTAGAGGCTAAAGTGTCCAGTGGTTTGTTTCAGTTCATGTTTTAGTAATGTTTAAAATGAACTGCATTCTGCTGTAGAGCCGTGTTGTTTATCTTAAGGGTGACTTGGGGCCTTTCTGTTGATGGTTGTGATGCTGTCACTAGGTAAGGTCATCTGTAAGTGTGTGGCATGCAACGTCATCGTGCTGACGATATAAAGTTTAGCGTCTGAATTTCGGTAACAAATTCTTTTGTTAGTAGAGTACTACTTTTGTCTTATTTTTTGGCTCTGGTTATTTGATGTAATTATAATTTATGACTCTGGTGCTAGGGCAGCGCAGTGGTAGCGCTGCTGCCTCGCAGTTAGGAGACCTGGGTTCACTTCCCGGGTCCTCTCTGCGTGGAGTTTGCATGTCCTCCCCATCTCTGCGTGGGTTTCCTCCGGGTGCTCCGGTTTCCTCCCACAGTCCAAAGACATGCAGGTTAGGTGGATTGGCGATTCTAAATTGGCCCTAGTGTGTGTTTGTGTGTGTCCTGCTGTGGGTTGACACCCTGCCTGGGATTGGTTCCTGCCTTGTGCCCTGTGTTGGCTGGGATTGGCTCCAGCAGACCCCTGTGACCCTGTGTTTGGATTCAGCCGTTTGGAAAATGGATGGATGGACTCATGTGCTACATTCTTTGAATTATGATTTTGGTAAAACATGCTGGGCTTCTTTATTAGATTAGCTTCTTAATAAAACTACTGCATCTCTGCTGCTTCCATTCTTAAGTAGAATACTGCTGCCACCCAGCAGAGTCAGTACAGCCCAAAGGAAAGCAAAGGTCAATACCGAGAAGTCACAAACGTGATGCTGGATGCAAAAAAATCAAAATAAAGCAGAAGAAGATTAGACTAGACTTCTTTTAGTCAGTCTCCACAATCTTGGATATCTCCATTACTGTGATGCCAGGTTTTCCAACACTGCCAGTGTGAGAAGGTGTCACGCAACTCCTGAGGCCACACACCTAGTAAGACCACCATGTCCAGACAACAACATCACAAAATAGTGGCACCCAATGAAAAAGAACATGACATTGCAGTAACACCTAAACGTAGCAAAAATAAAAAATGACTAATAATTAATATAAAATGTAATCCTAGACAGGGGAAAATCCATCCATCCATCCATTAACCAACCCGCTGAATCCGAACACAGGGTCACGGGGGTCTGCTGGAGCCAATCCCAGCTAACACAGGGCACAAGGCAGGAAACAATCCTGGGCAGGGTGCCAACCCACCGCAGGACACACACAAACACACCCACACACCAAGCACACACTAGGGCCAATTTAGAATCGCCAATCCACCTAACCTGCATGTCTTTGGAATGTGGGAGGAAACCGGAGCACCCGGAGGAAACCCACGCAGACACGGGGAGAACATGCAAACTCCACGCAGGGAGGACCCGGGAATCGAACCCAGGTCCCCAGATCTCCCAACTGCGAGGCAGCAGCGCTACCCACTGCGCCACCGTGCCGCCAGGGGAAAATCATTAATCTAATTCCTGATGTTCCAAATCCACCTTCAAAACAAGAAGAAAGATGTATCTAAATGGAAATAAATTTTAATATCTCACAAGTCATAAAAAATGCAAACTCCAGAAATCTGAGTGTGATGTTTAAAAATGAGAAGTTCTGGGTTGTAGCCTTATTGAGAATCAATATTTTTGTGATTTACACCTTTTTTTTGTCTACAGAATACAGATCTATATCACTACAGCCGCCTATAGCATTTAAGTCCAAGTGATTTCAGTTATTTTCACATATTCAGTCTCAAATGGTGAAAATGGCTAGAATAACGTATACCTACGATGAGAAAATGAAAAAATGGCAAAATATCTCAGTTTAAAATTATAGGGTTTACACTTAAAGAAAATGCTGTTCTTTGTGTTTATTAACTTTTACTTTTGTCTGGAACAAAACCAGAGTCAGATTGACCCGTGCAGGCTAGGTTGTTTCTCTTTCACTTGCTCCACCATAGCTGCAGGTTTGGCTCTTCATGAATCGGAATGGATTTGATTGTTTAAAACCAGGTGGCATGAGGGCACAGTGGTAACGGCTGGCTGTCACACATACACCATCCTGGCTTTGAATCACACATTAAGTTCTTGCCCAAGGGAAGTCTGCATATTCCTCACGTGTCAATATGGGCTCACCAGCTATTTCTGCTTTTCTCCATCCATCCATTATCCAACAGGGAGGGAAGCAATCCCAGCCAGCACAGGGCCAAGACAAGAACAAACCCCGGGCAGGGCGCCAGCCCACCGCAGGACACACACACACACACCAAGCACACACATCTTAGGGACAATTTAGAATTGCCAATGCACCTAACCTGCATGTCTTTGGACTGTGAGAGAAAACTGGAGCGCTCAGAGGAATCCCACGCAGACACGGGTAGAACATGCAAACTCCACGCAGGGAGGACCCAGGAAGCGAAACCAGGTCTCCTAACTGCGAGGCAGCAGCGCTACCACTGCGCCACCATGCCACCCTCTGCTTTTCTTACACATCCCAAAATGTTTGTGATAGGTTAATGAGAGTTTCTAAATTGATCCAATGTGGATATGTGCGTGACTGGAGCCTGAGATGGGCTAGCACCCCATTTAGGGATGGTTCCTGACTTGCTCTTGTAATGAAGACAAAAGAAACAAGTAAAGAGTTGGGGCACCGTGGTGATCCACGTATAATCGGCAGACTGAAAAAAAAAAGCACTTGACATGAGTCTATCTTTGACTCCAAGATGGCGGCAGGTTCAGCATTTGGGAGTCATAAGTGATTCGACTGTCAATCACTGCTTTCTGCAAAGGAAGGAAAAGAAAAGGCATTAGGCAACAGTGCCAACCCCTGGTTGGGAATGTAATTACATTCATATGACCCTTGAAGTTGTCTTCCAAACGTACATGTGTGGCACTCTCAATACTGCCAGAATGGGCACAGACCCCTTACACAACTGAATTTGATGTTGAGAATATTATATTAGTGTAAATACAAATATTAAAGTGTAATGTTCTATAACATTAACAATAATATAAAGACTAAAATAATAAAATGAGAAAATGAACAAATTATCTATAAAATATGTCTAATTACATAAAGAGAAAAATCCTGCCTTCATTGCTAAATATGTCATTCAAAAATTATGTAAGTAATCAATGTAAATTGCAAAATGCAAATGGAATTCAGAAATATGATCAGCAATCTTCCATTGCATAAGTCTTGCATAATCTTGTAATTGGCACAACTAACTTTTCTCTCATATACAGTAGCTGTAAAAAAAATAGACATTTCATCCAACTCTATGACCCAGGACAAATCTGCAACTTTCTAGCATTCTTAGTGTATTGTTTTCAGCTCTGGCATTCCTTCTTTGACAAGGCTTATGTAATTCCGTGTTCCTCTTGTAGCCTGTAGCCTTGTCCCTACTAGCAAGCATAATCTAATGTTGCTAGGTAACAGCATTGCAGTTTACACAGCAATAGAAGAAGGCGCACTAGCAAACGGGCGCTTCAAAGCGGAAAGAGCACGTGTAATTCAGCAAGGCAATGGAATAACTTAGGTTTAGATGAACTCCCGTACCTCAACGGTTTCAGAAAGAGAAAACATTTGTGGATCATTTGAGCTGAGGGGTTTATAAATCAATAGCATGAAGAAGACTCGGAGACAATCCGAAAGCCAGCAATGTGAGTCCATCTGTGGAGCTGAGGAGCCGTGATTCAGACGAACTGTGAGACTTCAGCAGCAGCAGAATTTTGTAACAACTGCAGTGTATTAAGGTTATTGTACATGGCAGACAGAGTGTTTAACGACAGCTGTGATGTGTGATTCAAGGCTGAAAAACTTTCATGGAATTTTTTTTCACTTGTATATAACATCGATGATTCAATGCAGTTTAACTCTTGTTCCAAGAAAAACAGCATGGCATCAGTCTGTGCTGTCTGCTTGGTTAACTGCTTTCCTTTGTTAAACTCAGACATTTATTTTGATTTTTTTTTATTTCATGATTGGAGCAAAGCTACAGGTTGGTTGGGAGCCTGTGTTGATGCCCAATCATAATCTGCCTGTGTTGTTTAACATCACATATGGAATCCTGATACCCCATAGCAAATCATTTTGAAAACTGCCATAAACGTGATCTAATTGTTACTACACTATTTTTTATCATTTTATGTCCACCAAGATATTTATATAGTGGTTTATGATGCACTATGGTGAAGTAAAGCTCACTGAGTAAATATTTTAACAATTCGGTATTACATGGAACATTGCGTCTATGCAAAACGTGTGATGTATTCCCCTTAGATCTTTTAAATTGCTGTAGTCTGGCAGACTCCATGCCTGCTAGTGACTGTTCGCGTGATACTTGCCTTCCCAAAGTGTGCATCAGGTACTGATGATTTTGCTAGTAGGTGACTGTAAGCAAACCATTTTGGACACAACCTTCCTATTCTGTATGAGTTTTGTAATCCCATCGCAAAGTTTCTTTAATAAGTAATAAGTTATGTGGCACCCCATACATTACATAAAGTGTTTTAATGATTGTTCTACAAAGGGTGACTCACTTTCCTGGTCTCAGAATAGTGACATACCCATACAGTCATTACTAAGACCCACCACTTTGCAGAATCTGACTTCATCTCTGGCCTATCCCATCAGCACTGGAGACAAAGCAAGAACCAGCAGGTGTCCACCGTGTCAAAAAAGGTGAAACCGCCTTTTTATATAATTGGATTTTACAACCTATTTCTTCATGACATGGTAGGGCAGCAGTCAGTATTGCAAAGTCCTGGGTTCAAATCCATAACAGCCTAGATGGTTTTTATATTCTTGTTGTGTCTGAAAGAATTTTCCCAGAGTACCCCAGTCTCCTCCCACATGCCAAATATCTGTTTGAATTGGCCAGCATGAGTGAGCGTTGCCGTCTGCCCTGCAATGGACTGAGCTCTGTTCAGTTTTCTTTTCTTTCTTATGTCCAGTGCTCCCATGGCCACCCTCACAATACTACTCTCTAAATTTCATGTAATTAGAACATTGGAAAAGTTGTGACAAGAACAGGCCATACAACCTAATGAGCTTGTCCATTCTATTCATCTAGGTTATCCATAATACCATCAAGTCGAGATCTGAAGGATCCTGAACTCCTTCTCTGCACCACACTATTTGGTAATTTAGTCTGTGTGTCTATAGTTTTTTGCATGAAGAAAAACTTCTAGCAGTTGTGTGAAATTAATCTCCGTCTGCTCCCATTAGACACTCATGATGCCCACATACTGTTATGTAATATCTGGGGTTTATTCCCTGACTTACATTAGTTATCTTTTAATTATCATTTGTCAGTCGGTCAGTCATTCTCCAACCTGCTATATCCTAACACTGGGTTGTATTCATTTAAAATTAGTATTTGTCGTTTGTTTTTGTTATTATATATTTTTCATATTATGTTTATTTATTAGTTTATATTTATGTATCATGTATTTATGTTTTCTGAAAACATTCCTTGTTGTCTATCAGTGGAAGCACAAGAGGTGGGGGCCGCCCTCAAACTTTATAATTCAGGCAAGGCAGTTGGTCTCTCAGAGGTTCATTGATTGTTGTAGGCATTGTATTGGGTTTTCTGGTTTATTCTAAATTTATGCTCCGTCTTTGGCTTCTGATTACTGGTTTACAGGATTGCAGAAGGTAAAGGGACTGAGAGAGAAGCAAGAATCGTGAAACTGAGAGAGTGAAAGCAACTTCAGAAACAGCATTAGAATAGCTATGGTGAGTATCAGTAACTACTATTTTACAAAGTGTTTCCTTTGTGTTTTTGTTTTCTTGTCTTTTTAGAGAGTCAAGGCTGGGTGGGAGAAGGTTGTCAAAATCAGGGCCTGTTAAAGACCATTCCTTGAGATATTTTGGGCAATGTAAGAAAAAAAAATTGTTGTTGTTGTGGCCATAACAGCAGGAAAGCGGTTCTTCTGGAAACACGTCCATGAATCATTTATTGTTAAATAAATGCTCCCGTTACAAGACTTAACTCTTATTCAGTGTGTGTGTCACGGTCTGTCCATCTTGGAGTTCATTATTGCATTGCTTTTTGCGCACTTCCTACAAGTAATTCTGTAACGATTGATAAATATGGATACTGATCAGGCTTTGGTCCATTTTGAGGCCTGTTTTGACATTTTTTGTGTTGCAACTTTATTTATTTTACAATAGGCTAGGGTGTGGAATTACAAATTATTTTTTTATTAATTTCTTTACATTTCCATGACACTATTCAAAGAGCTTCAGTGAGTGGGGAGCCACTTCAACCAGCACTAATGTGAAGCATCCACCTGGACAATATAACGGCAGCCATTTTGCAACACTACGCTTACCATACATTAGATGTTAAGTAGTGAAGTGGTGTGAGAGAGAGCCAATTAGAGACAGGATAAAAATTAGGGGGCCAGAATGACTAAGCTAGGGTGGGCAATTTAGCCAGGACACTCTTTACAAAGAATGCCCAGGGATCTTTTATGACCACAGAAAGTCAGGACCTCGGTTTTACGTCAAAATGGCACAATAGTGCCATTTTTACAACACAGTGTCCCCATCACTGCACTGGGATATTGGGATCCACATTCAGACTGCAGGGTAAGCATCCCCTGCTGGCCTCACCAACACCTATTCCAGCAGCAATCGAAGCTTTCCTAGATGGTCTCCCATCAAAATACTGGCCGGCCTGTGTGATATATGCTGTGTGTGGGCCAAAACAAGCACAAACAAAAAATATCTCAGTACTGCTTGTTAACAAACCAATGGAAAGAGCCAGTGACTAAAAGTGCTCTCGGACAAGAAGCCATGGGGAGGATGGACAGCATTAGCTATAATGACCTCAAATTTTGTCAGCTTTCTGCTTCTGCCTCCAGGGAGCCTAAGGATCAGTCCGTAGCCTTTCTTGGTCAGCATATCCCTTGAGCTGGTGTAACTCCCCAAGTTACAGGTCCCTTCACTGGTGACACTGGTGACAGTATCCACTGTATTTAGCCCATTTTACTATTTACACAGAAATGGCTTATTTCTAGGAGATATTTGTTTGATTCAGGTTTTATTTCACTTTGTTTAGTTCAATTTATTTTATCTTATGAGTGACTGCATGTGATTTTTTATAAACAATGTTTAAAACTGTATATTCGAATGAATATGTTTGTAAATAAAGGGAGTGTTAGCCATTATACCTGACAATTGAAGGTTTGTTCTGAATGTATTGTGTGAATTCTGAAATTGGGCTTTTGCATTTTTCAAACAACCAATCCGTTTGCTCAAGGACAGCTCAGCAGGTAACACTAAGACTGCCTTGTTTGTTTAAATTAGATTTTTTACTTTTAAGGGGTTTTTGATAATTGATATTGCTTTGCCCAGAGTCTCTATTACCTGGAGAGTGTTTGAAATAAAGCAAAACACAGCTTGGTCTAAAGATAAATAGCAAGAAACAACTGTGTGCAAGAAGGGCACTTTTTCAGTCAAAGACATTTACTCATTTATTTAGCTGAATTCAATTCATCTTTATATTGTACAGTTAACTTCTACACATTAAGAGCACTGTTTACAGATACTGTATATAGTCTTTATATCCCACCAAAAACATTTTTAATAAAACACAGAATAAGCAGCATGATCAAGCAACCTGTGGTGCCAGGTGACATTCCAGAGGGTGGTAGCAATCCTTCATGCCTGTTATTAAAGGCATTAATAGGGCTGGGATGATGGCAAGGAAGGAAAAACATTTACATCAAGTTGATCACAAAATGACCAAACACAGCAGGTAAGGTATTTTTATGTATTGTGTTATTGTGTAATTTTGTCCAAGATATACTGCATGGCCATCTAGTAGCATGTTGCAGGTGCCAGAGAGCTACGATAGGGGCTGTCTTACTGCTGTGTCCTTAATGACGCCATCCTTCAAAGGTGCAACGTTCATCTTTGCCTGCTAAGCAATTCCATTATTCTCCTACTAGGGAAGGAAAGAATAATTAACTGTGGATTGTGTATTATATAATTAAAGATTTTTTCACTCAAATAGCCATTTTGCTTTTCAGGGTCACAGGTAGACTGAGCTTATCCTAAACATGTTAGACAAAGAAAGAAGTCAGCCCTGGACTAGTTTGTCTTGAGTACACACAATGAGATCATTGATGCCCTCAAACCAAATAACTTAACTTGTCAATGCTTAAAACTTGAAAGAAATCCTAAGATACCAGATGTGGGGAATGTGCAGCCTCCTCACATAATATGGCCAGGATATTTAAAGAAACTGGAGATTTGGGAGTGCTACAGTTTCTTGAATATTCTGAGTGACGGAAGGTAGCCATCAAGTGTACAAACTTGTTTATTTAAGACACTCCTTCTATTCTGTGACAGTGTTCATCTGTGTATCCTGGCTGGGTGAGGTCTTCCATGCTATTCCACATACTGCAGTTGTTTAAGACAGTGAGCTTGTAAGCCATTTTTAAATTTCTTTATGGGCTTTTCTTTAATATGCACTTTAAGTGATTGCTTTTGTTTAAGTGTATTTACGGGAATAATGTTGACTGTTACTTTTTTTTAGAGGTAATCTGGCATAGCTGCCTAATGCTTCTTAACTCAACAAATCCCATCCACTCAGGAGGTAGAGCTGAAACAAAGTCCCCCGACACAAATGCGCAATTTTAGAATGGAGCTGGATGTGTAATTAAGGAGCATACAGCTATGTTTTCACAATTTTTAAAATTCTTACTAGTATTCTAAGAAATGCATTAGAAAATCAATGTACTCTTTACTTAATGCTTGTTTACATTTTGCATTATGTTGCCTTCTTATTATGTTGACATGCATGACCCAGAAGTAAAGCAATAGACAGATACTTCACATCAAAGGGCATTTTAGTCAAGGTAGATCTTACTTCCATGTAATTTTCTTTTGTTACTGGAACTACTAGATGGTTTTCAGCATTTTCGTCAAGACCCACTAATTTGACTGAATCCAGCATGTTTGTCAAGCCAGGAGGTTGAGGAGGCGTAGTTCTACTCTCAAGAAAAATTATGGTGCAGGAGGATGGCAGTTCCATCACTGTCGCAGCAATTCAAGGTGAAGCTGGAGCTGAAGTTGCAGATAAAGTCAGAACTGGAAGTGGATTTACATTTGTGGCAGAAGTCAGATCTGACAGTGGATCAAGAGGTGGAGATGGATCAAAAATGAGAGTTGAAGATGAGTGTGGGAAAGAAGGAGGGAGAAGTTCATCATTGTAGTGAAGAGGAGAAGGATATAGTCACATAATGATGAAGACAATGAACACAGTGATCAGAACATGGATAGTATTTACAATATTAAAAAGAAAAACCTTATCAAGCTCCAGAATGTACTGTATTTGGTTTTGAGTTTGAAAAGAAGGAGGAGATGGACAGGGATGTTTTCAGAAGAAATGATTCAGCAGACCTTAAGTGCAAAAGAAGTTGCTTATCTTTTTGCAATGCATAATAGAATATATTTAAGGTTATTTTACCACCTACACTTTGATAGACAAATGCACAGTAGGGTCTGAAGGGAAGATGAAAGTGTCATCAATTTCTACATGACTCCACTAAAAAATAAGAACAAGTGACACACCTACTGTCACACACTTCCGATTAGGAGACAGTTTACGGGCTCAAATAAGTGTGTTTGCCCATTGGACCAACTCTTTCTCCCCTCTCTCTACAGAACAACAGAAGAACCCTCAGCCTAACCATCACTTCCGGTTCCCAGACAACATCACTTCCAGTTCAAGTCCACCAGATCCCACCTCCTCCTGATGTCACTTCCGGTTCCAGGATGCCATGTACTCATGACGTCATTTCCTTCCGCTGACCATATATACTGCCTTCTCTTTGTAATAATCAGTTCTGTTTTGGACTCCAGTCTATAAAGACGTATTTTACTTGCCTGTCATCTACAGTTTATGGGGGAGGAGGTTCCCCCAAACCGTTAACGTTGTCTATGTGTTTAATTTACACTACACATACAGTAAAGATCAAAGTCAGACTTCAATGGTAGAGTCATAGTCCTTCACCAGACACAGCCAGAGAGGCCACATGCAAAATGTAAAACTAAAACAGTGCTGAATACATCTGACAGAACGACACCAAGCTACCAATGCAAATAAAGATGATGCATTGTCTGTGTAGTGAAACTGGACAAAAGTGTAGCCGTTGTCCCAAAGTATGTAGAAATAAAGAATAAAGAGAAGTTTTAGGAGATATAAGAAGTAAAGATAAGAAAATATTAGAAATGGAAATGGCAGAAAGTGATAATAAGGAAAAGAAGATAGAAGAAAATAAGGTTCAGAAGTTACATCATATCCATGGAGATAATATAACAAATATTGCATTAAATTAAGAAAAGGGGAAAAAAATAAAAGGAGAAAAAAAAACAGTGGAGAAAGTAGCAGCCTTATACAGTAAAATGATATGAGGGAAATCAGAGGAGAAGCAAAAAAGAGAAGAACAGTGATAAGAGATAAAGGAAGAGCATAGAAATGTGAGGATTCCTGGTTGGTAAAAGTAAATGAAAAAGTAATTAAGAGTGATATTAAGGATGAAAATTCAAATAATTCATCCCAGATTGTCACACATGTATGCTATGGGAGTGTTTGGAAGGCTCAGCTCACGAGGTACTGGGGTACAAATGAAGGTGAGACGCAGCTACTATCATCTCTTCTTCTTTTAGCCCTAATGTGGAGGAGAAGCCCTCAAAGATGATTGATGCTCCTCCCACTTCACCGTGGAAGTCCCAGCCCATCCACTCACTCTGCTCTATAAGATCAATGCAACCGGAAGTCTTAGTTCATTCAACAGACTGCTACTGTCAGAGCCAGACTACCTGCTGAAGCATTAAAATTACGATTACTAATGATCAGTTAACATTTGATGTTCATATTTTGGTTTTGTCTTTTTTTTTCTTTAAACATATCATTATAGCTATTAAACAGGAATCTCCCTGGGACTCCGCCAGTTTACCTTGTTCTACCTTTTGTCTTTGTAAAGCATGTATTGCAGAATATGAGATTAATGTTAAAACTATCGAACATCAAAGAAACAAAAAAACAAAGTAATGAAGTCAATAATACTGTTTGGTGTAGACACATTTCCATGAGTGAAAGTTATTGACTATAATGAATATTGGCAGGAGATACAGCAGGAAAAATGAGTCTTTGGTCAGCGATTTAGCAGAATGGAAAAACCTGTTTCAACTATCAGTGAGTAATTAGACTTTTGTAATTAAAACAAGTAAAAATAAAGAAGAACCCAAATGGCAAAAATGATTTGAAAAGATTAAGAGTAGGAAGTGAGTTTGGGGAGGTTCTTTTCCTTGCCAACATTTTGGCAACTACTCTGCAAAATGCCTTTGTAAAGACACAAAAATGTTGTAACTTTGTTAAATGCATTTTTAATCCAAAAACCCTTATCAACATTGGAATTTGCATATTTCAAAATCGAAAATGGATATGAAAAGAACTAGAAGAACGTAACAAAAATGTCAGAAGAAAAAACTAAAATGAAATCACTTCATAGCATTGAGCACATTTTAGCTCAGGAAACAGAACAGAATGACAAGGAAGACTTGTGGATTTCAAAGAATTTGAGCCAGTAACGGAATGTGGAGTCATGAAGACTATTGACTAGAAATATTCAAGAAGAATATAGACTTAATTATTATATTGAAAAATGAAAGGAGAGGAATTTATGCCAGAGAAATTTTAAAACAAATATGGAAATGTTGAGATAATTGGGAAGATAACTTGTTTTTGATAAATGAACTTACAATCATAAGTCAAGGACAAAGAGACTTCTTAACAAATAACAAATTGGAGAGAAGAAATAAATCAAAACATTGATTAGATCCACCTGAAAGTCCTATCCTACCTCATATTTTGCACATATTCTGTATTCCCTGTTATTTGCACTTTGGGTCAAAGATCCTAAAGTTCCTTGTTTTAATATGTGTACGTGTGTTACTGAATACAAGGTGAGAAAGTTTGAAAAACCCACTATGACTCTGAATTAGATTAAACCAAAAAGAAAATGCTGTAATGGCTCAAAAGAAGAAAGGGTAAACAAAGGTCAAAAAAGTGGAAGGTCAAATGTCCACTGTACTTTTAGGAGGTAGTCCACTGTGTCTTTTAGTAGCCCGACAATATGTAAGGTTAAAAGTCGGGCTCTTATGACTAAGGCTGGAGCTGTGGTCACTGTCAGACCAATGTAGTGCCAACAATAATAGTTGACCAACTGGATGTTTATGATCTTTGATAGAGATGGAGGACAGCCATCATTTATCTATATATATACTGTATATAAAAGTCAATGTATGTGTGTTTGTGTGTGTGTGTATGTATGTTCAAGCATCACATCTGAATGGCTGAAACGATTTTCATGAAACTTGGTACACATGTTTCTCATTGGTTGACTAAAAATACTGTAGGGTGGCATCAACCCTAACCCACCCACTTCTGGGTAGAGCGGGGGTGATCTTGCAGTCTTGTATGCACGTTATCATCCAGTTGACACTCTGAATGACCACCAGAGGGCAAACTGGAGGTGACTGCCAGCATTCTTTATGTTTGAGCAGCACCGCGCCCCTGTTGCTTTTGAAATTAAATAGAGTTGGTCGGTTCTGAGCGTCAACTGGATGATAACATACATACAAGAATGCAAGACAAGCACATTAGAGAGTCTTCATTGTTTGGTAATTTATCTTTATTTTTAAAGTTGTGTTTTTTTAATTATACTTTTGTCAAACAATTAAAAAAAAGCACTTTATTTTCCTCCCGAGCAACGCCAGGTATTTCAGCTATGTTAGCTAGTTCACAGTAAAATATCCAATGCCAAACACTAGTGATGGTGGTTAATAGACCACCTAGGACTATGGCACTTCATGGAGGCAGAAGAACCAGATGGAGTGCTAATTTTGCTGCAGTCCAGTGAGACCACAGCAGAGCTGAAGAAGCTTGTAGGCAAAACGTGCAGTGAAGACGGAACTAACTTGAGTGATGAGTGGGCAGGAGACTTTAGCTTGTTGCATACAAGTTACATTTTTTTATTACCTCAAGCAGAAAAAAATCAATCATAGTAAGGACTAATGTCTAAAGACCCAGAGACACCATGTGAAGTCACTGTTATCTATTCTGTCAGTTTTAGGCCAATGAAAAATCATAATAGTTTCTCTCAAATTGTTTCATATCTACAGTGCTTTGAAGGGGTGTATATGCCTGAGGAACATCTTCTTTGAATCTTAGTAACGGGAGAATATGGTCACCATAGCTACAGTAGAGGACATGTGCCGGAAGTCAAGTACAAGAAGCTCCTGCAATGGTGAGAAGCACTGGCCTTTTACTTTACTTTTACATTTTTACACAGTGCACGACATTTTGCACTGATAACAATTAAAAGTAAATAATTAGAATAACAGAACAAAATGTTCTTAGTTGTTTGAGAGCTTGTAAAGTATACTTAATCAGAAGGAGGAGGGTAATTCCGAACGGCTCATTGACCAGTCTGTAGGTAGCCATATTACAGTTTGTTTTTCTTCCACAAGATCAAATCAGTACAAGAAAGGATTCACTAGCAGCCTGTGTAAAAGGTTATGTAATAAATGAGAGAGATTTACAGGGTCAGTGGTGTTTTTTGCCATCAAAATTCTGGAGGAGCCATACACATGTGCAGACATCTTTAACACTTACAATAACTTGAATAGCTAATAATGTCTGTCCCTCCATCTTTTGCTCATGACTAGTGAGATCTACAAGTTCACAAACCTTTTGTGTCACAAAGAAAATCAGCCAAACAATGGAATGCTGGTGCCTGATCTTCCTCAGTTGGCATCAGATCATTGTGATGTCCCCGACATGTCATCATCTAACAAAATACAGCATTGTAAATTTAAACTTTAATTAAATTGAGAGCCTCTCAACCGCTCACTGTTCAAAAAATATATTAGCTATGAGCTACCTAAAATGAAATGACAAGTTTAGAGTCAAATTGCTTTGAGGTGAAAAAGGACCAGCCACATTAACAAGGAAAAAACATTCAGGCCACGCTGAGACTTGAACACAACACTTTGGGGAGCAGAACAAAAGATGTCTGGTGTTTGCTGGACAGATCAAGGCTAGCAAACAACAGAAAAAAATATTTTCTACATAAATAAAAAAACGTCATTTGTCCACAGGAAGAAATTGGGATTGCTATAGATAGATAGATAGATAGATAGATAGATAGATAGATAGATAGATAGATAGATAGATAGATAGATAGATAGATAGATAGATAGATAGATAGATAGGTTTAGGGTAGGTTTAGGTTTATTTGTCATATATAGGTTAACACAGGGTCAACATACAATGAAATGTGTATAACGAGAAAAACAAGTCACTCAGCCTAGATCCAATAAAGCTTAAAAAAGATTACAAGTTAAAAATAGACAAGCCATATAAAATAAAATATGTATGTTTTAAAAGAAGTTATAGAGCAATATGAGTTGAATGAGCAGCAAGTACAAATGACAGTTATTGCACAGATAATGTTTTATAAGTACAGATGCATATTCCATAAAGTGCAGATGCATGTTCCAGTCAGTATTCTGAGTGTGTGCAGGTACAGTTTGTGTGTGAGTAGTGCAATGTAGATGTAGTGCAATGTAGATGTAATGCAGTGTAGGTGTAATGTAAGTGTATTTAAGTGTTCAGGTGTTGCTGTTGAGGAGTCGAATGGCCTGGTGGTAAAAGCTGTTCTTAAGTCTTGTAGTCCGAGCAGCCAGACTCCTGTATCGTCTGCCAGACGGTAACAAGGAGAACAGCTGGTGTGCTGGATGGCTGTGGTCCTTTATGATGCTGCTTGTCTTACGCAAGCACCGATGGAGGTAAATGTCTTCAATGGCAGGAGGACTCTTGCCCGTGATGTGCTCTGCTGCCTTCACCACTCTCTGTAGTGATTTCCGGCTGCTGGCAGAGCAGCTCCCATACCAGACGGTAATGCAGCCCGTCAGAAGACTCTCGACCACACTCCTGTAAAAGTTTGAGGTGATGTCGGCATTCATGCCAAACTTCCTCAGCCTCCTCAGGAAGTCGAGCCACTGGCGAGCTTTCTTGACCACAGTGTCTATGTGAAGGGTCCACGAGAGATCCTCGGTGATGTTTACTCCGAGGTTCTTGAAGCTGTTAACCCTTTCAACTTCTATGCCGCTGATGTAGATGGCCTGGTTTTCTCTGCCTTGTTGTTTTTGATAGTTCACGATCATCTCCTTGGTTTTGCTGACGTTAAGAGATAAGTTGTTATCTAGGCACCAATTACTCAATGCCAGCACCTCCTCTCTGTAGGCCGTCTCATCGTTGTCAGTGATAAGGCCAATGTTGGTTGTGTCGTCTGCAAACTTGATGATGGTGTTTGTGCCGTGTTTTGCAACACAGTCGTGGGTGAACAAGGAATACAACAGGGGGCTAAGCACACAGCCCTGCGGCGCTCCTGTGTTTAAAATGAGTGATGAGGACATGTGTTTGCCGACTCTCACCACCTGGGGCCTGTTTGTGAGGAAAGAGAAAATCCATCTGCAGATGGTCGTCCCCAACCCAAGGTCGTCAAGCTTCAAGATGGGTTTTGAGGGGATGATGGTGTTGAATGCCGAGCTGTAATCTATGAACAGCATTCTTACATATGTATTTCCTCTTTCCAGGTGGGTGAGGGCGAGTGTTTATAGATAGATAGATAGATAGATAGATAGATAGATAGATAGATAGATAGATAGATAGATAGATAGATAGATAGATAGATAGATAGATAGATAGATAGATAGATAGATAGATAGATAGATAGATAGATAGATAGATAGATAGATAGATAGAAAAGTCAATATAAGATAGATAGATAGATAGATAGATAGATAGATAGATAGATAGATAGATAGATAGATAGATAGATAGATAGATAGATAGATAGATAGATAGATAGATAGATAGATAGATATTATTGTCTGAACACACACTGATTGACTAAAAAGAAGAAAATTAAAAATAAACAAAGGAAACTTTTAACTTGGCTGTCACCATCACTGTGAGGCATTATGCAGATGTATTGCTGTTATTATAAAGGAGTCCCAGTAGTTTTCTTGGCACACTTCTGCTGAATAATTCATTGGTTGAAAGCCTTCAGTGTTAGTGTTTCAGAGAAAAGATGTGCAGCATTGTTCATAATGACACTCAGTTTTGTTTTAATTCTCTCCTATGCTACAATCTCCAGTCCAGGTCTAGAGGGCATCCTATAACTGAGATTGCCCTTTTAATTATCTTGTTAATTCAATGGTCCTGTCTTGAAGTGATGTTACCACATCAGCATATCACAGCGTAGAAGATCACATTGGCCATCACAGAGTTATAGATGTGAAGGATTTCACTACCCACAATAAAGGAAATGGTCTCTTAAGAAAAAAGTGCCTGCTCTGCTCTTTCTGATATTGATCCTCTGTATTCTGAAACCAATCCAATATGTCATAAATGTGGACCCCCAAGTATTTTTAGGTGTGGACCACCTCTGCATCCACTGCTTAAATAGTAACCAGACATAGAGGCTCTATGGAGAGGTGAAAGTCAATAGTAGTTCATTGGTTTTGCTAATGTTAAGATGCAGACAATTGTCTTTGCACCAAGAAGCAAAGTTCTCCACCTGACTCTTATACTCTGGCTTATCCCCTTTATCAATGCACCCCATAAGTGCAGAATCATCTAAAAATTTCTGTGACATTACCTGGTGTTATATTTATAGTCTAAGACAGTGTTCTCAAACTCCGGTCCTGGAGGGCCCCAGTGGCTGCAGGTTTTCATTCTAATCCATTCCTTAATTAGTGACCTGTTTTTGCTGCTAATTAACTTTTTTTGAATTCATTTTAATTGACTTGCTCTTGAAGACACAGACCCCTTAATTGTTTCTTTTTCCTTAATTAGCTGCCAAACAATAATGACATACAAAATGAGCCAAAATATGACCAGCAAATTGTGTCCATCATACATTATCCGAAAATAATGAAATGGTGAAGGTCTCGGGAATGTTGATCTGCCACAAAACATTTTACCAGAGCTCTTAGAAAAGAGAAAATCAGCAATTTCAGAAATGTATGCTATTAAACAATGAGAGCAGCAACAAGCCATGGAATTAAAGAACAAGTTTAATTAACAACAAGTCTCTGTGTCTAATTAAGCAACTGGTTGGAGTGAAATTGGTTGGAGTTTGAGTCACTGACTTAGTTGGTCTTCTGTTGGCTCACTCAGTTCACATTTCATTTCTGTTTGGGTACCATTTAAGGAAAGAAATGAAGAAATTCAGGGGAACAAATCTTAAAAAACAAGTCAATTAAAATTAATTCAAAATAAGTTAATTAGCAGCAAAAACAGGTCACTAATTAAGAAAAGGGTTTGAATAAAAACCTGCAGCCACTATGGACCTTCAGGACCCGACTTTGAGAACCCTGGTCTAAGATGTACAGAGTGAAGAGAAAAGGAGACAGGACTGTTCCTTGTGCTGCTCTAGTGTTGCTCACATCTGTATCAGAAACACAGTCGTTGAGTCAAACAAACTGCGCTCAGCCCAACAGACAGTCCATTATCCAGCACGCACCATAGACTCATCCACCTGCATATCTCTGAGTTTTCCCCTTAATATGGACGGCTAGATGGAACTGAAGGCTCTGGAGTAATCAAAAAACAAAATCCTCAGCTTTGTCCTGGTGAGAATAAGCCTTGTGGGGCAGACAGATAATTGCATCCTCCACTCCGATCTTTGTCCGATATGCAAACTGCAGTGGGTCACTCTTCCTTTAACCATTCCTCTTTGTGGTCCCATAATGATTTCATCCATATGCACACAAACTGTTCAGTTCCTTGAAAGACCAGAAATTGTGATTAACAAATGTAAACTGTGTATATATCAAACTTTAATACATTTTCACTTCTGAAAAACACTTTTATGTGCCACTACATACTATGATCATGGAGAAGATCTAAGTAATAACATTGGTTTACCTTTTATTTGTGGCCTTGTGTTCAGGTGCGTTACTTGTGAATGTTTTCATAACAGGCTTAACACAAAGCCAACCCTGCAGTGTTGCCATGTTCATGGTTTTCCCACCAGACTGAAATATTTTTGATCTGTTTCCACCATTGTGGGCTTTTTTGAAAAACAGCGCAGTATTTTGGGCTATATTAATTGTATCCTAACCCCCCACCACACTAGAAACACCAAGGGGACCTATACCTCTGCTCTTCTATGTTATATATGTATAACATTGCATCAGAAACACACCAAGGGGGACTTAGCAACCCTGGTCTTCAATGTTATATACATATAACATTAATTGTGAAAAACCATGAAGGACATATGCAATAGTAGATAAGTACAACATTGCATGTTCTGTTGAAATTGGATTATGTTTTATGGTCAAAACAGAAAATACATCATTTATTGGACTGGTTTCATGTGTCACTAGGTGGGTTTTGACCTGTCTGAGCTGGGAATTTTTGCAAGACCTGGCAGCTCTGCTGTCCAGTATTTTGTTATACTCATGCATTAAAGCTAATTGCAAGAGTGTCGTTTGGGGGTGGCAAGTGGGGCGACCACCCCAGGCCCTGCGCCTAAGGGGGCCCCTCTTTTGAGGTCTGCGTCTCCTGTTCAAGCATATTTGTCAAGTTATATTCTCCAGTTATATTTTGATAAAGTCCGCTTGTTTACATTATTTTTTATTAAATTCGCACACAAGTTTATATAGTCCACACATACTGGTAACAGCGTTTGATGTAACCGGCCCCACGTGGGGTTGGTCAGCCCCATGCCCCGCACACCACTAAGGCCGCTTCTTGCTAGTTGTGTAAACCTTTGTGAGGTCTTTAGTCAGCGAAGTGCGAAGAACGACCTCTTAGCCAATGCAACTGGCCCTGATAAACAGATGCAGAATTTCAGGAATTTTTCCACCTTTCTCAAACGTACTCACATTTTTGGTTGCCAATAAAATGTGCAGTATCATTAATTGAGTTAATTCCTTTACCTTTGGCAATGTCACCCAGGAGTGTGAATTAGATATGCAGCCAACTCTAGTCAATCTGTCCAGGAAGCTGGGTAGCAATGTCATCCAAGCCATTTACTGCATTGACTCAGCATAGTCTCCTTTAGTTCATCTTTATTAGACAGGCAATGTGGTGCAGTGTAGTGGTTAAGGCATTGGACTTCAAACCCTTAAGTTTTGGATTTAGATCCCACTACTGACTCTTGTATGGACCATGAGCAAGTCACTTCACCTGCCTGTGCTCCAATTGGAAAAACCAAAAAGAAATGTAACCAATTGTATCATTAATGCTGTAAGTCGCCTTGGATAAAGGTGTCAGACAAATAAGTAAATATAAATGTATTAAATTTGTGATCCAATTCAGAACTCACAAGGTCTACAACTTGAAATAATTCTCATTTCCAATGTATTCATATCCTTGAAACAAGCAGAAGTCCTGATAATTCTCGAGGAGCTGGGCATTTGAAGATGAAGCTCTGCTGCACATCCACTCACTATTGTCATTAGTTTCTGCATGTACAGTATTCATCTTCTCTCAACGCATGCATGCTTTCTCTGATGGAACCAACACACTCAAAAACACCACTGGTATTGCTTGCTGATGCTGGTAACAGCTTCACATGGTTCAAACAGAGCTTCATAGCTCACCATGCCAAAATAGGTTTTTGCTTTGAATGCCTGTCTGTGAAGGCCTGTCACATTAACTCAAGTACCTTTAACCTCTCCAAAAGTACAGAGTAAGATGAACACTCCTGTTTGTACACACCACCCACTGCGTTGGACACAATAGTGCAGAAAAGTGCCTGAAATAATGTCTTGCTCTTTGATAATTCACCAATTGTTACTGATACTACTTGAATAAAAATAAGAGTAACTGCAACAATGTGTATATCTATGGCTATTTCTTGTAAAATCAAGTCTAGTGAATGATTGCCACAGTGAACATATAGCAATGTGGAGCATTCTTGTTTTAGATTTGCATAGACACTTGCGAGATGACCTGACATGTTGCTTGTGCAATCTAAGCTATAACACTGCAGCTGCTCTATTGGTAGATTTAGATGTAAAAATATATCTTTGATGCAAGAAAAACATGTCTCTGCCGTGGAATTGGAGGTGATATAGAAACCCGGAAAACAATATACTGCTTTTAAAGTAGAGTCATAATACTGTGGACATCAAAAAACTGTTCATATGAAATTACATCCATAGTGCTATCTATAGTTAGTCCATAGAATGTATGCACTCTCACCTCTGAACTGCATGTGCGAAAATTACTAGGATTTCATGTCGTATGGTATCTGACATCCACTTATGTCTTCACTGAAGCCATTCGCAAAAGTTTGAGGTAAATCATACAGTATGTTCTGTCCATCATAAGTCTCAATATGCATTGGCTTTCTGTGGGAGTTCTTAGTAATTTTATTGATCTAAGCATCAATTCTATAAGCATTCTGGTCGTTTCTTGATCTTTCTCAGTCTTGGAAGACAGTAATAGGTTTCTTGCGTAAAGATGACAGCACTCAAACTGATTACAGAGAGATTAGTTGAGATTAGTGCTGTGCAATTTTTTTTGTCAAATACGCCGTGCAAGCCTGGTGAAATTCTTGTGCCACATGTGTGAGATAGGGTGGCAGGGAAGTACAGGCAAAAAGACAATAAGATGATGCATAAGTAAATAAGGACAACAAATAAGAGTAGCAGAAGAATGCTTTTATGTACATAGTGCAAAACAGAACTGTGCAGACATATAAATTATATTAAACGGTAGGAAAAAAATGTAGATGGCAGTATACATGTAAAATACAGTAGAATTAGAGATAAAAGAGCAGGTGGGTACAGTACAGGGCAGGTAAGATCAGGTTATCAAGAGTTCAATGACCATATGGCCTGTGAGAAGAAGCTGTCTGTGAAGCGTTTGGAGCGTGTGGTGAAGCTCCAGAAGTGTTTACCATATGGCAAAAATGAAAATAGGCAAAGAGCTTGATGGCTGTCATAGACAATGGATTCAGCTCTCCTCAGAAATCTGATGGAGTAGGTGGTATGAAGCTGTGGAAGGTCGGCCCCCAATGATTTTAGAAGCTGTACGGTCAGTACTTTGGAAGAGTTTGCAATCATGGCAAGTTAGGTTACCAAACCACACTATGACACATCTGGTCATGATACTTTCAACAGTGCAGAAGCAGAAGTTCATTAGTGTTTTGGTTCCTAAGGAGAAAAGAACCATTGCTGAGCCTTTTTGAGGATGCAGATATTGTTGATAGACCACGAAAGTTGGCCGGTGATCTGGACAACCAGATACCTGAAGTTGCTAACTGTCTGGACAGGGAAGTCATTGATGTGAAGTGGGGCATGATTGCCTTTTTTCTTCCTGAAGTCAACAATGATCTTTGTTTTGTCAACATTCAGGGAGAGGTTGTTATGGCACCATACTGCCAGGTCTTTTGCCTCCCACCTGTAGGCAGCCTCATCTTTGACGGTACTGAGGCCAGTCACATTGGTGTCATCTGCAAACTTGATGACACTGTTTGTCTTCATGCTTTGCTACATAGTCGTAGGTGAATAGATTGCATAGCAGTGGCCTGAGTTAGCAGCATGGTGGAACGCGAATGTTGGTAAACGACATGAATATCTAATATGATGTGATGACCACATATTGTGGTGTAATTATGCCAGATACTAAATTCACCTGTTGTGAAGGAGCTTACCTATTGAGCTGCTACTGAGTTGGCAAGGTAGGATCCACATGACTCAAGCGCATAACGAAAGAAATTTCCCAGTCCAATAAAATTGGTTTTAAAAAAGTTTAGTGAAAATTCAAAGCAAAACATTTCACACAAAAAAAGAGAAAAATGTCATTACATATGCGGGATAAAAGACAAGAAGGGAAAACAATGTTTTGTTTATAAACTTAGCTTTTTCTTGTTAAACTTCAGTTATTTTGTATAGTTAAAAGGTTGCATTATTTGTCTCTGGCAAACTTACATATGCTTTACTGATTACCTTCAGTCTGTTCTATACAGTAAGTATGGCACATTCAATATGGTCAATACGATACGTTACGGGATACGGTTTGAAAACTGTTTGCCCTCCATGCCATACCATCTGCAAGGCAGATCATAAACTGGGACTAATCTGTTGTCAGAGGGACAAGAAATAATTGCAATATTCAGTTTAGCCTGCGGTGGGTTGGCACCCTGCCCGGGATTGGTTCATGCCTTGTGCCCTGTGTTGGCTGGGATTGGCTCAAGCAGACCCCCATGACCCTGTGTTCGGATTCAGCGGGTTGGATAATGGATGGATGGATGGATGGATGGATTCAGTTTAGCTTTTGGGGGACATACAGTAATAGAATCTCACATAAACTATGCATTAATATATAGTCAAACATTTTAACATCACTAAAAAAAAAATACTTCTATCAATTTATTGCAACTTAAATAACTAGCAAATGCCTGTTACATTGCCATTCCATCAATATGTTGAAATTCCTTCTTTGTGGCATTGTAACAAACACAGATGCTATCAGATACACAGTCCAACCACCGCTACTTTGCAAACCAGCTGGCCTGAAATGATCGTCTGAATGTTTCTGTTCCAAAATTATATTTGGCTGACAGGGTTAGTCAGTTCCAATAAGGTCAACTTCTGTTGACAGTGAATCGTTAGGTGTTGCCATTTGAGACTGCACAAACGCCTCGGCCAATGAGGTGGAAGTTCCGAAACTGTCCTTATTCCCCTTTTCTAAAGTTACAGGCTAGCTAGACATGTTATCCTCAAACTAAGTGGCATCTTTTTCAGTCATGGAAGAAACACAAATTTGGACACATCTGGTGATTTTGCAGCAAAGAAATTATTTTTGTGACATTTGGAAGGAAGCATAGCTATGTAGCTGACTAAATGCTTGGTCTCATGATATAATCCATGCACTTTGACCAGACGTTACATTTTATGTGACTGTGTCCAATGTTTATTTAGTAAATTGAAAAAAAAAACAAACGTGAGGCCTAATACTCAATTATTATCCCAACAACAAGGAGTACTGCAGTACCTTCAGCACCCCCTTCTCGTATCCGTGGGCATAGAAAGGTTCTCTGGGTACTGTGGCTTCCTCTAACATTCCACATTCATGCACATTCAGTTGACTGAGGACTCCAGTTGTGTTAGAGTGGATGTGTGATGCCCCATCCAGGACAGGTTTCCGATTTGCCAGTGAGACCATTAAATCACCTAAACAGCATGAACGTCTTTTAATTGTTAAAAGCTACATATTTGGAGGTATAGCATTACCTGCAACTGTATGAGTTAAAATGAGATTGCAGCCTTCTCTGAATATGCCTAGCGTCATGTTTGTGCATTTTGTGATTGCGATGGAAGCAGACAAAATGTGAACCTGCATATTTTTTTTCCTTTATGAATATGGATTTATCATTTCTTTTCTTCTTAAAACCAATGTATCTATGGGATTTTCCATAATGACTCTCAAGAAATGAAAGAAGAGGTTGTGACTGAGATTGAGACCCACAGCAACAAAAACTGGACTGTTGGGGCACCAATCAGGTCATGTCTTTAGTAAGTTCATAAAATGAAATCAAAGTGATGACACAGAAATAATTTAAAACTCCTTAGTTATAGCTTCTCGCTAACAGACCATAAGGCTTCATCTGCAGCTCTGTCCTCAGCAATGCTGGATCCAATGCAGACCCCATTATGTGGGTCACCTCTACTGGAAGTGGCTTAGAGAGTCTGGGCATAGTGTGGGGCGTACTCCTCAGGCAAGAGAAGACATTGTTAGCGACAGCGCCCTCTCTTGCCCCGGGGTGGTATTGCTTACCTTGTCTGATCTTGGAAGGTGGTCCCCAGGCTCGCATGTGTGACGAGGTTCATGATCTGCTTTCTGGATGTGAAACCCATGATATTAGGCTGATATATAAAGTGTTTAACACAAGCTGAAATATGCTACATAACATAGCGCAGTGCATTTAAAGAAATCCAGGATGTATCAAAAAGTACAACAGCCATGAGGCAAAGATCCATTAAATATTAGTAGTATGGAAAATGTTATATAGATTGCTACAATTCTGTAAGCAAATGCTTCATTATAGCGTGGCTAATGACTACATATAGCAAAAAATCATTGCCAATTCTGTATGAAGAAACCTACAGGCAGCACGCTGAGAAAATGACAGTCACCCATCTGATCAGTGGAAACTGCTGCCAGAAAGTTAGGCGGATTTAAAAAATGAGCAAAGCAGGGGTGATTCTTTCCCACTTCAATACGGGTGAAAATGCTTTATGTGGCCAAGATTTAACAACAAAAAAAAAGCAATGTTTGTATGCGGATTAATTTTCAATGCCTGGTGTTGAGTCGGCTCACATGAATTCTGCTCTGAGGGCAGATGTAGCCCCCCAGACAGGGGCATTGCTTGCCAATCTGATTGACAAGAGAGAAGCCATGCAGACTTTCAGAGGATCCGCATGTAAATTTGTACCTCTGACAGTTTTTCTTGTAATTTGTGCATTCACATGAGCAGAAATCAACAGCAACTAGAAACACACAATCTGGTCTGACTTGGGGGCTGTGTAGTTTAAGATACCAGCACATGAACGTAAAAAATGGCTGGTAAAATAAAATCAACAGAAGGTGTAAAAGTGCCAAATAAAAAATAATACATGTCTTTTATACTCAATATACATTAGAATAATGTTTATAAAATAGAAAAGTATTTGCATTTGTATTTAATGAGCTCTGTAATCAGTTTTCAGACTGATAATTACATTTATTAATGTTCCAGAACAGAAATATGTTTTACACAAACAAAAAAAATTGCAATATACTGTAACTCCCTTTGACACCAATTTCAGCATCAGCTGAACAAATTCTCATTTGATGACCATGTCCCAAAGATGAAAAAGTTGAGTTATGTGTCTGCTATTATTTCAGAATGGTGTGCTCACGTATTACAAATGTGTTCTTTAAAATGGTCGCCACTCAGTCATGTCCAAGAATTACTATTTAGTGAGCAGTAGTTTAAACCGAGTAACCAAATAACTGAATGTTAGAAGCCATAGTAAGCTGCATTGGTCAATCAAGCTGTGAATAAGTTGCTATATAAGCTAAACATTCACTTATTGCAAAACCATTGTATGAATTTATTTACCTTTTTTTTTTTTTTTTTTTTCTTTATTTCGCCTTATACAATTTCTTGTATTAGGAATTTGTTAGTTTTCGCATACCCCATGGGGTCAGAGCGCAGGGTCAGTCATTGTACAGCGCCCCTGGAGCAATTGAAGGTTAAGGGCCTTGCTTAAGGGCCCAGCAGAGTAGGATCTCCTTTGGCAGTGACGGGGATTCGAACCGGCAACCTTCTGGATACCAGCGCAGATCCTTAGCCTCAGAGCAACCACTCCGCCCATTTGATAAACATTTACATGCTGATATCTTGTTTACCATCTCTCTGCACGGTTAGATGGTTTCTTTCTATACATTGATGGTTATTCTCAATGGCCATCATGCACGCAGATTCAATAACGGCAGTGATCAGGCTGCAATTCAAACCCAGGGTCCTGGAGATGGGATTCAACAGCACTAACTACTGTGCCACCAGGCACCCCATGTGAAGGGCATTTGTGGTGAGACTGGCATTGCAGGCAGCAGACAATCAGTGTTAGGATTTTAAACCATTTGGAAATGTTTATAACATGATAAGCTTCTCTGAAATTAATTTTTATTTTATTCTTAGTGGCGTCTTTCGTATTAACATTCCACTGATTTCCAAAGATGTTTTTCCGTAGAAGCTGTGCTGTGGCCCCCATGCCAATACTTAATGTGGCAGTTGCAATCTTGTTTAAAGCCAAGGAGGTTTCAGGTTTTTCCCATCTGTATTTCAAATCAAATCAAAGGAAACACTCATTTTTGCTTCTGTTATTAATAATAATAAAAGTATACAATTTCTGGTTTCCAGCTTTGATCCTCCTAACAACTACTAATGATGTTTTGAAAGTTAGAACATTTACCCTGTGGATCAACTTTTGCCTGATTATTTTCTGTTTTCTGAGCCAGTCAAGCATTTCCAGTCTCTCCCACCAATATGCTAAAAACTAACTGCATGTATTTTTTTGTGCGTTTCGGTCTCAGTCAGGAGAGTAGATGTGCTGTGGTGAACATAATGGCCCTAATTATTAATAATTATGTAATATGTTCCGAGACGGGGTAGTAGTGAGATAACTCACAAGGACTGGGAAGAAATAAACACTTGTGGGAAAACTGCTGTGTGCTGTGATCCCTTAAGGAGGCTGGAAGTCAGTTAATTCTGCCAGAAAGCCAAACTATTCTTTATCAGTTTTTTTTGGGTTAAGGAATTGTAAATTTCCTATTTAACTTTTATTGTGAAAGGACTGCTGTGCTACTGGGGCTCCTTAAAAGCAACAGCAATACGTCGGCAAAATGCCTCACTGTGACTGGGACTGCTGAGTCAGAAGGTTTCTTTTCTTTCTTTTAAAATGTTTCTTCCCTTTTAGCCATTCTGGTGTGTGTGTATATACATGTATTTATCAATCTATCTATCTATTTATGTATTTATTTAAAGAGCTTCTGCAAAAAGTCAAATTTCTGCCTGGGGACAAATAAAATTCTATAATGTGAAGACAGAAAGAATTTTTATTGTGAAGCAAACTTTTACAGGAAGGATACCATCTTGTGGAGGGCAAAGGAAAAAAGGAAAACAACTTGGAACAGAAGTCACTGGGGAGAAGAGGGCAGACCTCTTAACGTTTGTGAACAGGGCTGTAGTGTGTTAACGTTAAAAAGACTTGAGAATATAAACCTTTTTGGCTTTGATTTGGGATTATAACATGCTTCTGGATTTTAGTTGGAGTGAAAAAACGTGTGGATTATGTGCACTGAATGTTCTTAGACTTTATAACAAGAAAAGCAACCAGCATAGTTATGAAGAAATAAGTCCTATTGAGTGCTTGGGGGAGATCAATCTTACTTCATAAAGAAAAAAAAAGAAACTGCTTCATTGCTTTGTGGAAGTGTGCAAAATAATGGACTTGTTTTTTTTTAGTTTATTCCTGACATATTCTTTTGTTTAGATATTCCTGTGTATTATCTATATGTGATCTGAATATGAATTCTCAATACATTTGGGTTTATTACATAGATAGATAGATAGATAGATAGATACTTTATTAATCCCAATGGGAAATTCACATGTGCTATAGCTTAGGAATAGCTATTTCTATTTCCTTTGAGCATCCCAGAATTCAGCCTTGTTTGGTTTTGTATCTCGGCCTGTCATATGCAGGCTCAGTTGATTGTTACAATTCAGTGTAATAAAAGATTAGCAGACACTCTTTTAAATAGAAGGTTACTGCAGTTCTGCACTGTTGAAAGGCAGACACAAAAATCTTAGCATACGAACCAAAAGAAAAGAGAGCCACGTACGTTCACAACTAGCAAAAGGTCTGAGGCCAGAAAATTGAGCCAAAACCAAAATGCTAACAAAACTCAGAGTCCACATTCACGCACAAAAGTGTAAATTTTGACTAAATAATTTTCAGTCATTCTTACACCATGATGTTTTAGTACAACAGCCAAAAACACAGACAAAGGATCAAGTTCTTAAAGTGAAATTACACAAAGAATTTCTGTCAATCAGAATGGGAACCATCAAAAAACACGCAAAAATAATAAAATGGTGACCCAGAGCAGTTATAAAAATAGTTGTCATGCGCGTGCATGTGCATGGGAGACAGCTTAGGGGCTCTGGTAATGGTAATTATCCACTGAACCAGAGCCTCGAGCTGTGGTCTAATGTTTTCTCTGTTCCTCCCTCTGCAGAATTGAAGACTGACAGCCACGCCACCTCTGATGTCACTTCCATCGTCCACCTTCCTGGATCCGCCCCTTCCTGCCGTGTGACTATATAACCCGAGAACAGGCCATCTTGTTCAGTTCTGTTCTGAACTTGTGTCTGGAAAGACATCTGTGCAAATTATTATGTGTTACATTGTGTGCCTTTTTCCAAATTATGTTGTCTCCTTTTTACAAAGTATTACAAATATTATAATTACTGTACATATATTATACACAGGATATTTATATATAATATAAATATTATATAAGCATAAATTAAGTAGGTATTTAGATTCTACACGTATCAAAACCTTGACATCACAATAACCAGTGGTTGGAACTCTGGAGTTACATGAGCATACTGTAGGCCAGAGGTCCTCAATCATAGTCCAGGAGGGCTGCAGTGCTATAAGTTTTCCTTCCAGCTAGTTTCCTAATTCGAAGACAGTCCTTGCTGATGATGAAACTTGGTATTCAACAATTTGGCTTATTAGATAGATAGATAGATAGATAGATAGATAGATAGATAGATAGATAGATAGATAGATAGATAGATAGATAGATAGATAGATAGATAGATAGATAGATAGATAGATAGATAGATAGATAGATAGATAGATAGATAGATAGATAGATACTTTATTAATCCCAAGGGGAAATTCACATACTCCAGCAGCAGAATACTGATAAAGACAATATTAAATTAAAGAGTGATAACAATGCAGGTATAACAGAAAATAACTTTGTATAATGTTAACGTTTACCCCCCCTGGTGGAATTGAAGAGTCGCATAATGTGGGGGAGGAACGATCTCCTCAGTCTGTCAGTGGAGCAGGAGAGTGACAGCAGTCTGTCGCTGAAGCTGCTCCTCTGTCTGGAGATGATACTGTTTAGTGGATGCAGTGGATTCTCCATTATTGACAGGAGCCTGTTCAGTGCTCGTCGCTCTGCCACAGATGTCAAGCTGTCCAGCTCCATGCCTACAGTAGAGCCTGCCTTCCTCACCAGTTTGTCCAGGCGTGAGGCTTACCTCTTCTTTATGCTGCCTCCCCAGCACACCACGGCGTAGAAGAGGGCGCTCGCCACAACCGTCTGATAGAACATCTGCAGCATCTTATTGCAGATGTTGAAGGACGCCAGTCTTCTAAGGAAGTATAGTCGGCTCTGTCCTTTCTTGCGCAGAGCATATCATCCAGTTGCATTCCCAGATATTTATAGGTCTTCACCCTCTGCACACAGTCACCTCTGATAATCACGGGGTATGTGAGGGGCCTGGGCCTCCTGAAATCCACCACCAGCTCCTTTATTAGGGCTTTCATTTACGTATAACCAAGAGAAATTTTGATTGCGCTATAGAGTTTCCATCTCTGAGAACATTATCCATGTGTTTTGTGGACCAGAACAGATTTATACTTAATAGACCTTCCAATTCCCCTCTCATTTATTCCTAAACATTTTTTAACACTGATACTTCATGGTGCATATGCACAGGTTTTAAAGGAAGCACCTTGGCTGGAGAGCTCCTGGTTTATTGGTTATCTGCCTTTCATTATTAGTTAATGTCTGGTTAAGAAAACAGGCAACAATTAAAACTTAAATACAGCTGCTAAAAAATTAAAATAGGCAGTTAAGGGTTGTGAATTGTAACATGCAAGATAACATAAATTAAACCCAAAAACATATTGCTTTAGTAGTAAATAAATGGGTTCTAATTAAGAAATTGGTTGAAGTGAAAACCTGCAGCCAATACAGACCTCCAGGACTGTAATTGAGGACCGCTGATCTACAATGTAGTTAATATTTTTGTTTGATGAATGAAAGTGCTAACAAGGCATATCGTTAAATACCAAGCATCATTTATCAGCAAGGACTGAGGTCTAATTGGGAAACTGGCTGGAATGAAAACCTGTAGCCACTGTGACCCTTCAGGACCGTGATTGAGGACCCTCAAACCGTTGCATTTACTGTATGTTCAAAGGTGTCCAGCCCAAAATGTAGACCGCAGAGAAACTCTTACTTATCCATTATAGTGGGCAGGTAAGCAGACATTCCCTGGCCTTTTAAATGAGCACTGGGTTCCAGGATTGCAGCAACATTGGAAGCTACTAACGGCAGTGCTAGGATGATATCCCCCTGGGCTTCCAAAGACCATATCTGACCCTGAAAGAACTTTCTAGCTAAAGCTTAAAAATCCCTTTTATTCTAGTCATATTAGCTAGGATGAGTTAAGCAGCTATTGTTTTGTTTTATTACTTTAAGCCTCCTCATATTTATTATTTTTCTTATGTTGCATATTGTATTAGAAAAATAAACTGTTTTTTTAATGCTTTTTCTCTTTGGTGTTTTTTTTGGTTAGAAGATATCTAAAGCATCCCATCATTCATACTCAACAGCAATAACTATGCTGTATTTTAAAATATTCAAAAATTACTGTTTTTATCACAGCTCTATGACTGTTCATTTTTGTTTGATCATTTTATCATCTCATCTTCTCATCTCATTTCAGCTTCTCAAACCGCATTTCCAAGGGTCCCATTTATAAAACTTTGTGTGGATCTGAGCATGAAAATATATGCACACTAGAAACACAGGAAAATATAAAAGCCAAAAAAATCAGATTTCTAAAATCTGGCATAGGCACATTTCTATGCAATTTACCTTTATAAATCACAATCGTCTTATAAATGTGTGTATGTGAACGCATCTCAAACTCCTCCAAGTTGCCACCCTGGAACAACTATATATAAACTATGCTAATGAACTTCATACATATGTAATCACAATTCCACAGACTTTCATTGGCTGGTAGAACAGCTCTGCCAACTGATTCATCCAGCCATTGGTAATGGCATTTGAGGGGTCCTATGCTGCTCTCCTCACTGCATTGAAGTATTGCTCCTCTGTGCTCTGGGAGTCAGGGAAAGATATTAGGTGCCAGTGTCTGAGTGAGTAACCAGCATTACCTGGCAAATGTAATACAGTAACATGATTGCTGTTTGTAGACCATATGAAACACTGAGGATTCAGCCAGCTATCTTCCAAAATATCCCACTATCACGTACAGCACCTTCAGCAAATCATCTGATCAACGGCTTAAAATAAATTATTTATGGGTTGACCCAGCCGACTGAGCCAAAACATTTGTCAGCCTCATCTTGTCATTATAGATGGCTTGTATGTTAAAAGAATGTCACTTCTTACAGTTAAAAAATGATTATCATTCTCGTTAAATGGACTTATTGTAATATGAGTGCTGTCAATTTCCACACTTATGTTATAAAAACTGGACATTGGTAGCAGTTCTCAGTTGTTTTCCTTAATGTGCTGTTGCTGTCACTGGCATTCCAGATCCCAGCTCAACCCCAGGACAGTCCAGGAATTCCTCAGCAGAACCCAAAAAACACTTTGGGTCTCCACAGTACTATTCCACTTCTAACACCAAAGCTCTTTTAGGTAGCTTGTTCTTGCTGCACTAGATGGAATCAATGTGAATTTGGCAGACTTGCTATTTTTTGTCTCCCCTGTTGCTGGCTCTGAAGCTGCTCATTTGCAGGATGGAATGCCAGTTCATACTGTTTTTGACTCAGTGCTGCTGTCACCCCCAGGCTCATGCAGCCTGTTAGTGTCATTGCAAAATATCATTGTCAAATATATTATGGAAATATATTTTTGCTTATTTATTTAAGTTTTTAGATTTGAGTACTATTTGCTGAGCATATCTAACTATTGTGAATATGCATAGGCTGCTATAACACTACAGCTTTTTCCTTGGGATCAATGAATATCTATCTATCTACGGTATATACTCACGTTTAAGTTCTCTATAATTTCCGGTATTTTATACTGTCGGATGTATAAGTCGAATGCCGAAACTCACACTATTGGTGCAAGAGATTAAGATATGCTAATGCCCACCTGAGAGAGTAACCACGGAGCACACTGCCTTTTTCTTCTGTGTGGGTACGGCAATGCGCTTTATCAGAGCATGCTCCTAACCTCCCCTTCTCTCTTTTTTTCTATATTGTGCCTACAGGACCACAAAGTAATACCTGAACTACTCTGAAGCAACGTTTGCACTGTTTTGTGTTTTTTGGATCACACACCCTCATACACCTTTATCATAAGACCATCCCTTATCTACGATGGAGCATTCGATCAGAAGAAAATATGAAGCTGGTTTTAAATCAGATGTCGTTAAAGTGGCGAAAGAAATTGGTAACTGCACTGCTGCAACAAAATTCGATGTGTCTGAGAAACTGATGCAAGATTGGAGGAAGCAAGAAGATGAAAAAAATTAAAAGTCACATTTTTGAATGGGCTCTGATTTTATGATTGATTTTTTGGGTTTCAAGACCCGACTTCTACACAAATATCTATCTATCTATCTATCTATCTATCTATCTATCTATCTATCTATCTATCTATCTATCTATCTATCTATCTATCTATCTATCTATCTATCTATCTATCTATCTATCTAGAGAAAGATATTGCTGCTATAATAATCCAAGAGTAAAAACAGTTTTATTATTTTTATTTATTTAGCAGATGCCTTTTCCAAGGTAAATTATTTAGCAAGTTATAATACACTGCTCAAAAAAATTAAGGGAACACTTAACCATCACAGTCTACCAAGACAAATTAGGCTTAAGGGATATCAATCCACCCAGTTAGGAAGTATAAGTGATTGTGAATCAACTTTACCTGCTTTGGTGCAAATGAATTTGACAACTGGTGCATTGGAGAGTCAACAGCAAGACCACCCCCTAAAAGAAAATGGTTTTTCAGGTGGTGGCCACAGACAATTTCTCTTTCCTTATTCTTCCTGACTGATTCTTCTCTAGTTTTGTATTTTGCAAGTGTCCTTGTCACTACTGCCTAGCATGAGGTGATACTTGCAGCCGATTCAGGTTACTCAGGTAGTCCATCTCCTCCAGGATCGCACATCCATACATGTAGTCACAAGAAGGTTTGCTGTGTTCCACAGCACAGACTGAAGTGCATGGAGGAAATACCAGGAGACAATCTGTTACACGAGGAGAGCTGGACAGGGCTCTACAAGGGCATCAACCAAGCAGCAGGACCGGTATCTGCACCTTTGTGCTAGGAGGAACAGGGGAAGCACTGCCAGAACCCTACAAAATGATCTCTAGCTGACTGCTGGTGTACATGTTTCTGAACAAACTGTCAGAAACAGACTCCATTAGGAGTCTGCTCACAACCCTTCACTGCGCAGTTTGATTGGTGTTCGTAATTGGCAGCTCCACCACTGGCACCATGTTCTCTTCACAAACATTATGCAGCCTGCAACGTCATCCAGCATAATTGGTTTGGTGGTGGGTCAGTGATGGTCTGTGCATTACCTTGGAGCATCACACAAACCTCCATGTGTTAGGCAACAATACCTGACTTCTGTTAGGTACTGGGATGAAATCCTCAGAGCCATTGTCAAACCTTTCATTGGTCCAGTGGTCCCTGGGTTCTTTCTGGTGTAGGACAATGCTCGGCCTCATGTGACCAGAGTGTGTAGGTAGTTCCTGGATGATGAAGGCATTGATGCCATTGCCATGTTCCTCAGACCTGAAACCAATTGAGAACATCTGGGTCATTAAACATCTGTTTATCCAACACCGCCATGTAGTGCCACAGAATGTCTAGGAGCTCACTAATAACCTGGTCCAGATCTGGGAGGAGATGCCCCAGGACACTATCTGCCATCTGGTGTTGTTTGGAGTGCATACAGGAACATGGGGGCAAAATACACACTACTGAGTAACATTATGACTTCCTGTGATGAAATTCACGCAGGTTGGATCAGCCTGTGATTTCAATTTCTGACTTTGATTTTCTGTGTCATGTTGAATCGAATTCTCAACGTTTTGGTGATTTTGGTTTCCTTTAACTGTTGTTACATCATTTTGTTCTCAATGAATTACACAGTATTATTCAATAAAGATTTTCCACTTGAATATTTCATTCATTGAGATCCAATGTGTGATTGAAGTGATCTCTTAATTTTTTTGAGTAGCATACATAAAGGAATGATTGGAAAGTGCAAGCATTAAAAGTAAAAGAGAACAAGGTGGAGTAGTACTACTACAAAATTATACCTGCAACTAGACAAAGACAGAAATCAGTATTTTAAAATCTTTGTCAGTAGAACAGTAGCTATCATGTTGGAGATAAACTAAGTAGTTCTAAAATGTTTAATGAAAAGGTGATTTTTAAAAATTCCAGAACATGAATAAATTGGGTGCAATTTGAATAGACAAAAGGGGATAATTACACAGCTTTGGAAGAAGAAGAAAGAAGCATTGTTCTGTCTTGGCAAGAGGGGTGATGGTCAGTAGAAAGGCAGAGGCAGAATGAAGACTTCTTGAAAGGACATACAGAGAGAATAAAGACAGGAGAAGTTGAGGACCAGAACCATTGAGAGAACCATAAGTCATGACAATAGTTTGGAACTTGGTCCTTGCAGCAACATGAAGCCAATGGAGAAACTGAAGCAGAGGAGTAGTAGGAGTGAAACAAGGAACAGAAAATACCATTATCAGGCTTCTGCATTATGAAGGAGAGGGTTGTAATAGACAGGGCAATAGAGAACTGGTGCCTAAACAAGGAGTTGCTTAGCATAATTTGTGAGGAAGGGTCAAATCATCTGAATATTATGAAGAAAGAAATGACAGGACTGGGTCATTGAAGAAACACATTCAATGAATGAGAGTGAAGAGTGCAAAGTCACACCAAGATTTCTGGCTGTGACTAATGGTGAAATCTTCAAGAGCAATGTTTAGGGACAAATCTGAGGAAGGAAACTCAGAAGGCAAGTACAAGATATCTGACTTGAAAGGTTAACTTTCAGGTGATAGTCATCCATCCATGATGAGAGAGCTGGAAATCTGAGCTGAAACCTGTGGGTTGTAGGAGTGAAATGAGAGGAAGATCTGTTAACCATCAGCACAGAGGTGACAGGAGAAGCCATAAGAAGAAATAACATTGCCTAAGGAATAAATGTAGAAGGAATAGAGATGTGGACCCAACAGTGATCCTTGAGGCTCACCTGTGTAGAATTTCTTTGGAGAAGACAATAAGCTAGAAGGAGACACAACGGGATTGGTTAGAGAGATAGAGTTTATTGTGGGAAGAGTTAAGCAAAGAGTGGTTAATAGTATTGAAAATTGATGAAAGGCTGAGAATGATACAGACAAAGGAAAGAGAAGCAACTCAAGCAGGTCTTAGAGCGTTTGTGACTGAAAGCAGTGCAGTCTCCATGAGTGACCCTTGCATAATCCCAGTTGAAGAGGATCTAGTCGATTGTGGTCAGTGAGATAAGAGGAGAGTTGTTTGTGGACAATGCATTCTATAGTCTTGGACAGGAATGGCAGAAGGGAGAAAGGACAGTAATTCTTAATGGCAGATGGGTGGAGAGAGGGTTTCTTGAGAGTAGGGATCATACATGAGACTTCTTGAAATCAGTAGACAAGGTACCAGAAGTCCGTGAGGCATTAAAAAGTGAAGAGATGTGGAAGAGTTGTACTGAAGAAGATGTGAAAAAAGAGGATCCGGTGCAGGTGGTGGCTCTCTGGTTATGGAGCAGGTCAGAAATGTCAGAGTCATTTATAGGAGAGGAGGAGGAGAAAGAAGAGCGAGCAACACAGAGGTGAGTCAGAGGATGTGAGTCTTGACTTGTTACTAGATATTAGAAGTGAAGAAGGAAGCAAAAGGTTTAGGAGAGACGGATGATGGTTTAAAGGGACCTGAAGGTGAAGAAGGTGCAGTAAAGATTTTTTTCAGAGGATGTAATATCTTACTATGGAGTTATTTCTTCTCAATAGATACTGTACTTTTAAATAATTGTAATTTTTGACCAAATGCATCATTTTAAACTTGTAGTATTTACTCCTCTAATGCACATTTTATTTGCACACTAATGGTAATATGCACATAATGTCATATCATACAAAAAACATTTAAATCATGTCCCTCAAAGCTGCTGTAGAGAGGAACTGAAATAATATTTTGCTTTAGCACAAGTATGTCCTTTTCTGTAGATTTCAGTGAGTTTTCCAGGTGTTTTCCAAGTACCTGATGGTAGTGTACCATCTGGAGCAATAAATCCTTTAATGAGAGTAAACATTGTGGATTATGTAGTACATGAAGTCTTTATTCAGAGCCAAGAAATGAATTTATTGCAGAGGATTTCAGAATGTGTGCTTTAGTAACTGAAGCTGCCTTTTTGTAATGGATTCTTAAAAATCCCCTTATCCCTACTTTTCAACATACGGTAACTTTAAAAAAAACAGGAATCTGGCAAATCTGTGTATTTTTAAAGCATTATAACCAGAACAGTAAAAAACTAAATTTGGCTTTTTCTTGATGTAGCACTTCAGGGCCTGCCATATATCAGTCTTGGTTTTATCCTCCCCAAGCTTTTATTTGATGTGCTCCAGTCCCATTTAGAAATGGGCAGCTGATTAAGCGGTGCATTATGATGGAAACTCTTTTTGGTATTTTGTGTATTACAAAATTTCCTAAAACTTCCAGAGATGCAAGCTACAGAGACTACAGAACAGGCTAACTTGCAAATGTTCAGAGTAAAATGTGAAAACTTAAAATAGTGAGCAGAAGACACAAAACAAGTGAGAAATTATGCAGTGTATGAGACAGGGTGGTTTTTAACCAGTGGTCTTGCTGTCAGACATTATAGTGTTTCACAGGGTGGGTACATTGTTAAAGTAATTCCCATATGTGTTTTTTTTAATGATGGCACATAACCTGTGTCTGGAGCTATTGACTTTCCAAAAAGCCCTCGGGCTTTGACGAAATTTTGCCTGTCATTGGCCCTACCCAACACTGCACCCTATTTTTTTATTTTTTTAAATAAAGAGCCAGATTCTCAGTTAACCTGTTCCTCTTCTTTCTCTGGCCCGTTTTCAAAGTGTATTCCATCATTCTGTCCTTGCTGTTTTCAGAATGGAAGAATAACAATGAGTGGCCATTTTTTCTAACACTTAGCTTAATTTCATCTTGCATGTTCTCCCTTGTTTCGTACAGGTTGTTCCACTGAAGACATCAGTCCAACTGACAACACAAAATTGGCTCAGTGAGGTTCTATATGTCAGTATACCAGCAGTGAATTACTTCTCTGTCCGGAGATGTTCCTGCCTTGCACTTATGCTGAGGTTTTGTAATCCTGAAATGGCTTCTGCAGAATTGACAATAGACAGATGTTCTTCCTCCACTCAAACTTAGCTCCTATTCAGGATTATACTGCCCCCATTGTCTGTTAGTTTTCTTTCAAAAAGCTTCTTGGTTAAAGTTTTGGATAATGGACATGACTGACTCACCATGTGATCATAAAGAAGTCACATACTCTGCCAGTGATCCGGTTGTAACATACATATTTAATCGAGTACAGAAACACAGGCCTGTGAGAAACTACACTGGAGGCATTTGGCCCAAGGCAGGGAGCAACCTTTAGCAATGTGTTACATGTTGATTAAGTAAGAACTTCACTTTACTGTGCACATGGGACAATTATGTTCTTATAAACTTTGTAAAATAGGAGAGGAGACAAGATAAAGTTTTGGGGCACCTCATAAGTGAATCCCATTTAATTGGATAGCAAAATAATCGAAAACAACAAAACAGCAACATATCTTTTCAGATTGGAGTCAAAATAGCAACTGATTCAAAGATGTCTGCTGCACCCCATAAGAAGTGGCCAAACCAGAAGGGGCAAAGCCAGGAGATTGTGATCTGGAAGTGATGTCATGGGCACTGCCGGTCATCTGATCTGTAGGAGAGAAAGGAGGAGAAGCAATAGACAGCAGCATCAAACCTCAACTCAGGATAGAATTACTGTTGGATAAGCCTTCAAGTTGACTCCCAAGCGTATGTGTGTGACATCCTAAAAACCTAGACGGGTCACCATTTAGAATCAATTAAAGGAACACTCCACCCAAATATGCCATTTTTGTTACTTCCCCCATGTACAGTAGTGTGTGGTGGTGGCTGTGAAAAAAAATGTACTCTTGTTTTTGTGCAGAACAGATCTGACAAAATTTCTGACATAACAGAAACTAAAGGTGATCAACAACAAATAATATCAAAAATGTCCATGAGAAAATGTCATGTTACTTGTTTCACATAATTCACATGTCACGTCATCAAGTCAAACATAAATTTCAGCATAACAAAATGACAAGATTTAAAAAGTCTGCTCAACCAGAAATAAAATTGATCACATGTATCACAGAAACAGTTAAGATTTGTAATCGTAAGCCACAGTAAAACCCGCACCCTAACTTAGAACAGGGAGGTAATGAACAATAAAAAGAGGCCCACCGTGTTATACAACCTCTCATTTTATAAAACAATAGGAGCAGACTCCGGCACTAGTTGAGAAGACTTATTTTAGGAAAACATTAATGAAATTGTGTAAAATTCTAAAGAAGCTCTGCACAATGTCATCCATTCATTCATCCATCCTGTTACAGAAGCTCTGTACTGTTAAAGAGTTTCTGTAAAAAGCCAGATTTTACCTTGTGGACAAATAAAGTTAGTTCTATCTATCTATCTATCTATCTATCTATCTATCTATCTATCTATCTATCTATCTATCTATCTATCTATCTATCTATCTATCTATCTATCTATCTATCTATCTATCTATCTATCTATCTATCTGCTGCCTCTTATCCTGGTCCAGATCAAAGGGTGGATGTGCCTTTTCCCTACCACCTCCTTCAGCTCCTCCAAGGGGATACCTAGGTGTTCCCAGACCAGCTGAGAGTTATAATCCTTGGTCTGTCCCAAGGTCTCCCCCAGACTGGACATGTCCCAAACACCTCCCCAAGGAGGCATCCATCAGATGCCCAAACCACCTCAACTGGCTCCTTTCAATGTAAAGGAGCAGTGGTTCTACCTTGCGCACCACCTGAATGTCTGCACTCCTCACCCACCTCCACACAGCTCCATGTAAAGAGAATTTGATTCTTTTCTAGTTTTAGATAATATAAATCATCATTTACCGAAAGAGTTATGGAAGGTGCATTAGAAGTCAGTTGACAACATAGTGTAGGAAATAATGATCAGTTAATCACCAGACAGTCAAAAGTCATTCTAAGGACATATTTTTTTGCAACGGACCTTATAAGGACCAACATGCCATTTTGTAGTGGTGTAATAGGCAGGAGGAATGAGGCCAGTGATGATTAGTAAGACAGGGAGGAAGCTGGTACTAAAGAAGATCTATTTTGAATGGAAAGTGCAAAGACTTTCCCCCTAATATATACCATGATTGTGAAGAAATAACTTATACTTAAAAAATATTGATCTTATCCTTTAATAAAACATCCTATTTTGGTTTACAATTTGACATCCTTGATATCACTCTGGATTTCACTTATGAGCTGCCCGATTGTTTACACCATAAAGTATTACATTTATATTCACATTGTGACCCAGAAAAAACTGTTTATCTTAATAATGAGAAGCTTTAAATTAACGTATGTCTGCGTAAAATTGTTCTGCATATGCAAAGTCATACAGTAATAGACTACTGAAGTCATTTGTTCTTCCTCTTCCTGGCCCCCACTCCCCACATTGTCTAAGGCTAGTTGCCTCTTCAATCTTTGCCTATCGTTCACATCCTCTGCCTTCAAATCCCCCTTCCTGTCCACACAGTCCCCCATCTGAGCTCCTGTCTCCCACCTGACCTTCTCCCTGTTAAAGATCTTCTCCAGACTCTCCCAATCACCCCTCCTCCTCATTTCTCCTTACCACATGCTCATACTATGTCAGTCTGGTTTCTCTAATTTTCTCACTGATTAAAGTTCCCATTCCTAAGGTTCTTCCTCAGATAGACCCCTGAGACCGCCTCAGCATTCTTATTTCATTTCTTTCAGTTTTCTCTTGCACTCTTTTCCTATTTGCTAGTACCACTGCACCAGACATCAACACTGACTTTATTACGGTTAATTGGACCTTCACCTTTATATTGCTTGGCATCCTTTAATCACTTTCCAACTTGGATAACAGCCACCATTTCTTCCAAACAATCTTTATCCTTTCACTTATTTCCACTTCACAGCCCCTCTCTTTGGTTGTAGCTAAACCCAACTATTTACCCCTATATTCTTCAGGTCTAAGCCCACTCTCTTGCTTTTTCACCTGCTACTAATGATGATGTACAATCTTCCAGCATTTACTTCTAGTCCACCACTCTCATTCACTGACTACCTGACCCCTTTAATACCTGAATAATTAGAAGTGGTCTGCATCATGTAGATAATTGCACTCAAAATAAATAAAAATAAAAAGAGTAAAATATGCACTTTACTAGCCTGTCAGAATGAGATACTGGAAGAAGAGCAAGGCAATAGTGACTGCATGCCACAAGCAAGGTGGGCATCCATCTTATCCTCCTCTAGTGAGAACTGGCATCTTTTAAGAAGTCAAGAACGTTCAGCATAAGCTAATCTTCACAAAAGTGATTTCTGAACGGAAACACTGCACACATTTTAGCCATTTAGTAAGATAATAAAGAAAAAATAAAGTGTCTAAAATATGTTTTTTCTTCAGCTCTGAAATGGATTCCTGTCAATGGCTTTGTATGTCTGCAATTCATGTTGTGTGTGTTATTTTATCATGATTTACTTTTGGATGCAATGATAGCTGTAATTAAACATCCTACACCGACAATTTAAACAAACCATTCATTCATTCCCTATTCATGTGTTTTCAAGCATATCTGCATGTTTGTGTATGGTGCCAATGATTCAGCTTTCATTATTCTTTCTTGGCTAGAATAAAAAGTAAAATATAGTTCTGAACATAGTTTTTTATTTCCAAATCAAAGGTATTGAGGGATTCCAAATGTTATACACTTCAAATCACCATGCAGCAGCTGCAGCAAGAACACATGCAAACCAAGGCCCACCCCTCGAGGTTTCCTATTGGTCAGCTTTTTGTTTTTTTCAAGGGCACAAAATAAACCAAAGGTAGTGGAGGCACAGACTTGCACATAGCTTAAAACAATGTCACACCCAGCTTTTGTTTGACAGATGGCAGTGGTCCAACTCCTGTCTGTGGTATTCAACTGCTCCTTTAAGTGACACATTCACAAGCCAAGCAGAGCGACAAGATGATTGCGATTAGCACGTAAGGTAGCATTTCTTGGCGTTTTTTCTCTTCCTTTTCACTTTGTTAAGATGCTGTGTATAGATTGTGAATTCTGGGTTACAGAGGCCCACACCCCAGCTTTGATCTGACAAAGTCAGCAATGCCTTCTTTGTGCCTATAAAGGAAATCATTGCTTCATTTCACTCCTTGTTTACTTTTACCTGAATATGACTGTGTTTACTTTTCTCAAACATATTAGTGTACATTTGTCAGATGACAGGGGTGTATTTTATTTGGTAAAGGTGAATTAATCATTACTAATTGATTCAATGTGATTGCTTTAATTTTACCAAAGTACTTCTTTAAAGGGAGCAGAAGGAGTCAATCTTATTTTTGTGTGAATTACCGCCTAAATGTACTTTTTATATTTAAGAAAATGTTACCAAATAGTGTAGCTGCCTTGCAGCTCCAGAATTCTGGGTTGAAATCCCACCCCATACACCCTCCTGTATAGAGTTCTGAAAGGGTTTCCCTCTGGATACTCCATTTGCTCTCCTAAACCCCCAACAATGTCTATATTGCTGCAATGTAGATGAATTTTGGTGAGTGAAAGCTGCATTCAGATTGGTATCCACCTTGAACTCAAAGCTGCCAAGACAAGCTCTGACCCCCATGATCATGAAATAAATAAGTGGGTTAGGAAAGGAATGGAAGGATGGAAAAATATAATAGTAGTAGTCGTAGCGTTGTCACATTTAGGGTGTACAGTGAAATTTGTACTTGGATGTCTAACTAACATGCAGAATGTTAGTTACCACACTGTATACAGCAAAACTCACAGAACAGATGTACAGGTCATCACCCTTGTGATTCGCAGATCCGCCTATTCGTGAGTTTGTCATCAGTAATTAAATGGAAATTATTTTGCAAGTAAACTGCAGACAATGTTGTAGCAGGGCCACTTAAATGGACTGTAAATCCCAACAACCCCAAGAATGCTGCATTATTGGGCAGTTTTAGTGGATGCTGTGAGGACAGCTGAGTGAAAGATGAGAGTGTTAGTTTTAAAAGTGAGCCTTAAGAAGCTGACAGAATCACAGTCTGAGGTGTTTTTTGTTTTTTAATGCTTCACTGCACAGTTGGATTACAAATACAGCCATCAGATTACAGTTTTTACTGGATTTACAGTATGTTCTTGTCCTGTGTCTACTTGTTTGTGTGAATCCATCTGGATTGGGAAATGTCTTTGTCTGAGAGTGCTCTCATGTTCTACAAATCTTCTCATATATATGGACAAAATTTTGCATCACTCTCAGGAGGCTGTTCACGGGGGATTTCATTTCATAATTAGACCAGCATCATCTGCATCTACGAAAACTGGACTGTGTTGTGAGTGTTTATCATTTTGTGCTTAGCGTTTTGTCGGATTTCTTTTGTATCTGTAATATTAGTCATTTTCATTGTTTACTACAATAAATATACTCACATTTATTATAATAATTTTATAATTATTATTTTTAAATGTATTTAAATTATAATAATTTTTAATTTTATAAAAAATTACAATTTGCTAAAGGACTGCTAGACTATGCATATTGTCTGGGGAACGTCACACGTCTTTGTTTTGGCAGCCAGCGTCACACAAATGATTTTCCTGCACAGTGATCACTCTGTCTTGTGTTTTACACAACGTTTTATTGTGTAAAAATAAAACATATGTACTGCAATAATCTTAAAATATACAGTGATCATGGGTCTAAAACATATTCACACATTTTTGCATTCTCAGGGGTTCTTGCCCGTAACCCTTGTGAATTGCTAGGGATTACAGTATAATTGATCTTCTTTAAATTAGTTATATAAAATATAAAATTAGAATATGTTCAGGAGAACCTTATACCACTGGAAACATCCATCCATTATCCAACCCGCTATATCCTAACTACAGGGTCACGGGGGTCTGCTGGAGCCAATCCCAGCCGACACAGGGTGCAAGGCAGGAAACAAACCCCGAGCAGGGTGCCAGCCCACCGCAGGGTGCGCACACACACACCCACACACCAAGGACAATTTTTTAGAATCGCCAATGCACCTAACCTGCATGTCTTTGGACTGTGGGAGGAAACTGGAGTACCTGGAGGAAACCCATGCAGACACGGGGAGAACATGCAAACTCCAAGCAGGGAGGACCCGGGAAGCAAACCTGAGTCTCCTAACTGCGAAGCAGCAGCGCTACCCACAGCGCCACCATGCTACCCCACTGGAAACAATGGTACAATAATATTATCTAGCTCTAAATCTGTAGCATCTATTTTAAGTTGTTATTATAGTTACACTTAAAAAATAATATTGTGGGATAGCTGGATAATATGATATACAAAAGAAGAATCATGTTTAACAGTCTTTCTCTTGTGATTTTAGTAACGGATTGTAATTTCCAAACACTTATTGTTAGTTACAAACAGAATAATGACACCTCATTGGTGGAGTTTCCATGCCCCCCATGTTTGTATGGATTTGCTGCCACAGCCTAAACCCATGCAGGTAGACTTTCTGGCAACCTTAAATGAACAGATTGTGGCAATGTGCATACTGTATAATCCATAGGCCACTACCAAATCTGGCATTGGTCACAGCTTTGCACCTGCTGCTGCCTTCATAGACTCTTCCTTCCCAAAATCCCACCAAAGAAAATTAGCCACAGAAGGGAGCGACAGGATTATGAGTTCTCATTTGAGAAGAATGATTTGATAAGACATTTCCGATGGCAAATTGAGTAATCATGACTTTTGTTCTCATGTGTTTCACTAAGATTTTTGACATCCATTTGGTTGAACTGACATCAGATTGTTACTCACTCCGTTTATGACCTTTTTAGCTATTATAGGCTGTTCTTATATACTTCTGTCTTGTTCAAAACATTTCCTAGGCTATTATCTTTTCTTTCTTTGTTTTTTAGGGCTGCAAATTCATTACAAAATTTTGGATCAACACATTATTGACTCTAAAACCGAAACTATTTTGTGTCTCTTAAATAGTGAATACTTTATTGTGAAAGGATGTAGTGCCAAACTTACTGTACATATGGTAAAACAGTTCATCTAAGGTTATATCCACACTAGTATTTTCAGATCATTTTCTAAAGCATTGTAATCCATACCAATACGATAGGAAATGCATTTGAGTTAATCATTCATGGTCATTGGACATGTGCACAACACAGGTGTCTTAAAACGAAGCACACACTGTGAAATTTTGGTCATGAGTTTCAGCCTGATTTCATCATTTCACATGTTTCATATGCAGTATAAGAGTGGTTGTGATGTGCAATGCCTGATTGCCTCTCACAATTGCGCTGTGTCACGATCAGAAGAATTTCTGTCATGTCACAAATTTCAGCCAACTATCTTATACTGTGAGCAGTCTCACAAGCCAATTTTCTGATGTTGCCATCAAATTTCCTGAAATTCATTGTGCAGTGACTGCACCGAGTGTGCATCTTGCATGTATAGTCTGAGCACCCACATTGTGGCATGTCAATTGAACCAAATGTGCTTCTGCAGTTTGAGCACATATATGACTGGAGACTCTATCATGCAGTTTGAGCAGTCACTTGACCATAATTTATAAAAATTGCACAAAATGCAGAAAGGCATCAATTGATTCCAATTAGTGCAGAATACAACAGCCAGAATCATAACTAGAAAAAGAAAATTTGAGCACATCTCACCAGCTTTAGTGTTGTTATTACATTGGTTATTTGTGTCATTCAGAATTGAAAAAATACTATTAATGGTTTATAAAGGCTTAAATAATCTTGGTCCATCCTATATTTTGGAATGCCTGCCCCCCTATACCCCAAGTCATAAACCAAGATCTTTAAATGGAGGTCTGCTTATAATTCCAAGTACCAGACTTAAAAGACGTGGTCAGGTGGCTTTTTGCTGTTATGCCCCTAAAATCTGGAATACTTTACCTATAGAAATTCGCCAAGCTTACAGTAGAACATTTAAAAAGCTGCTAAAACCCCATTATTTTAGTATGCCTTTTTCATAGCTACATCTCAGTTGTATTCCTAATTGAATGTATGGGGGCATAGAATGATCATATTCTTCAATTATCCACAGTCTGTACTAATCTCTACTATTCTCTATTGTGTTTTCCAATTCTTCTGTGGTGGTGATTCAACCCAAAGAGATGATGAAATGAAGGCGAGTGTCTCATCTGTCCGTAAGACAAACTTCATCAGAATCCTATCATGTGAAGCATGAAAGCTAAGAGGTTTGATTTAGAAACATTTATGGTCGGTAGAATGCCCAGTGGCAGCTCGGCAGTCTTTTGGCCTTGATACCCCTGCAGATTTTGTTTTTTTCTCTAGCCTAGAATGTTTTATTGTTTTTTCTATCCTCCTGTCCATTTGACCTTACCTTATTTTGTTGTTACTTATTCTTTAATAGTATTTTCTTATCTTAATTATTTTTGGTTTTTTGTAACTTTTTCTTTGTCATCTTGTAAAGCACTCACATTGTTCTATGAAATTGTGCTATATACTGTAATAGAAAAAGAATTTCCACAACTGAAAAAGAGTTGGGGACCATCCCCATATAATGTCCACAGGACAAAAGAAAACAAATAGTCAAAATTTGGTGATCAAAATACTTTTTACAATAGGCGAAAATGGCTTTTACAAAAGGTGGCTTTGTATATAAAACAAAGATGGTGGGCGGAAATGAGCTGGCAGGAAATGACGTTGAAACTGGCAGATGGATGCGCCGTCATCAAAAGTGACTGGAAGTGATGTATGGGTGGAAGTGATGTTATCGTCTGGAGACCGGAACTGTTATCATAGGTTGGAGCTGGAAACAACATCATCAGATGATGCCGGAGGTGACGTTTCGCCGGCCATCTTGAAACCCGGAAGTAAGGTGAGTGTGTTAATTTTCTTCTTTTTGTCTGAAGAAAGAGAGAGAGAAATGTTAGTACCGCAGATTAACCCCTTGTCTTGCGATATTTCTCTCACCTCTGGGCTAGTTGACTGCCTCCTAATTGCACGTGTGTGACAATACATAAATGTTGTTGTTGTTTAGATGCATACAGATAAGCAAAGCAACAAGTGTCATGGAAAGCAACTCTTCTGTGCCTGCTATGTTGGAATATATTTTTATTCCATGCAGGGTGACCAATCAGGGAATAAGACATTGTAATGATCAGGATCCAATCAGGGAAGAATACATTTAGTAAGCACAAACTAATCAGAGTGCAACGGAGTTGTTGTCAGAAATCTTTGTTTTCGCCTGTCCATGCTGAAATGCCATGCTGGCATTTTCAAAAGTCTCTGGCTCTGGATAGCATTTTCAAAAGTATTTGTTTTTATCAGTTAAAAATGCTGGGACAGTGTTGATGAAAGGTGAAAATGGAGACATATGTCTGTGTTTTGAAACATAAATATGCTGGTGTGGACAGGGCCTGAAAAAAGGGGTTTTCATGGCAGTGATATATCAAGAGTTATTGTTCTATTATATTGTCATTGATTGGAGTACATCCATTTAGAACCTAGAGATTATCATGGTATTGTGGGAGTGTTTAAAAAAAGCCAGTGATTCTGGGAAAAGGACTAATTTAATTGCTCCATATATTTGTATATGCTGATGGGTATAGGTGAATATAAAGAATTCTCCAGTGGGTAACTGTCATCTGCTTTATATATGACTAGTCATTTAGCCCGTTACAATAACGGGCGCTAGAACAGTAGTGCATAAACATTAGTAGGAACAGTCTATAATAAATGGCAAGGGCCTTTGACCTCATTCTTTTTGTTGGTCGTATTTTTCTTTCTTTCAGCCTTTCTTTTGTTGATGTTTACTTGCTGAGCTGACCGTTCTTCGTGGGCTGCCGCCGTGTATTGTGTGTCTTTAATTTTCTGTGACAGTAATACTGCCTTGTACGTCTGCTGGCTCGTACATCCGTAATATACCTTTAATTTTCTCTGGCGGTAATACAGTCGTGCGCTTTGGTAATATGCCTTTAATCTCCTCTGACAGTAATGCTGGCTTGTATGTGGCTGTAATATGAATCACTGTATTGTGTACCTTTAATTTCCTCTAGCAGTAATACTGGTTTGTATTTCCGTAAAACGCCTCTAACTTTCTCTGACAGTAATATCGCGCATCGCACCGTGCCCCGCGCATGTGCACTGCACCAGAAGCCCCGCGCATGCGCACTTCACCAGGAGACACATACACACGGACACCTGGACGCACAAAGGGATTTTATTAAAGAGGATGAATATGCTTGTAAAATCCATATTACATTAGTTAGTTGATCATATTTCCTATATATCCAACTATATGTTGTAGAGCACAGTTAAGAAAAGCTAACTGCATGAATGTGTGAGAAGAAAAGTAATGGACAACAGATTGACTAAGTCAAGTAGGCATACACACATGAAGAATGCTGGCATCCACACAAATAACAACATTTAGTTCACGCTTCTTCTACCATGATGCTTTTTTAGGTTCAGTGCAGTGTCTCCTACTCCTTTGAATGCTGCTACACACATACTGTACAGTAGCAGCTGAACAGGTGATCAGACAGAGTATACTGTATGTACAAATCACAAAAATGACCCAACAGAAGAGGAAAACACAATACTATCTAAAACTGAACATGTTCAAGAGTTTCTCCCCTAGCTGACTTCAACATGTTTTTGTAAAAAATTGTGCTGAAAAATGTCAGCACTAACATTTCAGCTCTGTTTTATCAATTTATTCTTGGTATTTCTTATCTCAGAGTTCTGGCCAGTGCTTGTCAATCTGACCTTAGTTCTTGTTCAGCATTACAAATAACATTTATTTGCTAGATAGTGAATCAAACCTAAAAACAACTTGTCTTCTTATGAAAATTAGTCACTAAATGCAACCGAACAAAATCCTGTACTAGAGAAAAAGATTTTCTGGCATCGAATGAAAATAAAACCTGAGGATAACGCAATGCTGAAGGTTCAGCTATAAATCAGTTAAGTAATCAATCAATCTTTATTCTGCAAAATTCCGATTATACTGCATACCATCACAAGGCACTTTCCTCATGAAACAAGGTCCAAATCTACAAATATAAATTATGAGCAACAGGGTGCACTCTTGAAGCATTCCCATAAAAAGAAAACAAACTTAGTATTCAAAAAGAAGTAGTTTATAAAACATATAAAAACACAGAGAGGTTAAGGTTAGGGTGCAGAGCACAGAGGCGCAAACAAATTACAGCTTGGGCTAAGGAAAATAAGTCCTTTATCATCTCTGCACGTTCCTATACAGGCCTTTGGGTTAATGTCTATTTGATAGGATGGATTTTTCACTTGGACACCTTAAAACCGTCATAAACGCTCCCTCTCCTACCTTCCCTCTCTCTTTTGCTCTTTTTCTTGAGTTCTTAGACTGCACAGACTTGTAACTACAAAGTCATTTGATAAGAACCATCTTGATTCTTTGCAGCACGGGATATAATTCAACTGATCACTCCTACCACTTTCTTTTATGTGGGCTCGCTCCCTGGACACTTTTTACTACTTTTTACTACTTGGACTTGGATTTTTACATGCCGAGACTCGTCTATTCAGGTAGTCAACTTCAAGTGCTGAGAACAAAGGCCCGTGCCGGTGTGGTTCTCTATTTACCTGACGAGGTAAGAAGGCGGTATCATGGCAGCAGAGCCAGCACTAAGCTAAAGGCGAAGCAGCTTGCGAGAAAGTGGAGTTACAAACCTTCGGTGCCTTCTGTGACCCTGGGAAATGTGAACTGACTACCAAATAAGATCAATGAACTGGCTGTACTGGTGAAAAATGTCAGGACCTACAGAGAATGCAGTTTGTTGTGCTTTTGTGAAACGTGGCTAACAACTAGCATCCCAGATGCTAATGTGGAGCTACCCGGGTTTAGCACAGTTAGAGCGGACAGAGATGCAAATACCTGTGGAAAGCGGAAAGGAGGAGGACTCGCTCTCTATGTGAATACAAGATGGTGCAACTCTGGACATGTAAACATCACAATCTCCAGTTGCTGCAGGGACATCGAACTGTTGGCCATAAGTTTGCATCCCTATTACTTGCCCAGATAGTTTGGACACGTCATTGTTGTTATTGTTTACATCCCTCCTTGGGCGGACATGGAGATAGCGAGTGACATCATCCATTCTGCTGTTGCTAAACTGCAAACGCAGCACAAAGAGGCGCTTGTGCTAATCGCTGGAGACTCCAACCATGTGACGCTGGACAAAACATTACCTGCCTTCTCCCAGTATGTGGACTGTAACAACCGGGGAAATAGGACTATTGACCTACTGTATGCAAACATTAAGGATGCATACAGCGCCACCCCGCTGCCTGCCTGGTTCTGCTTCGGCCTCACTACAAACCAAGAGTGAGGGAGCTACCTACAACCACACGCTCATTCAGGAAGTGGTCCCCTGAGGCAGAGCAGGCTCTGAGAGACTGCTTTGGAACTATGGACTGGGATATCCTGCAGGGATCATATAGTGAGAACATTGAGGAGGTTGTTGACTGCACTACTGACTGCATCAACTTCTGTATGGACATTGTAGTTCCAGTAAGAACAGTATGCTGCTATGCTAACAACAAGCCATGGATTACAAGTGACATCAAGGGCAATATCAGCATGAGCTCAAGCGTGTGCAGAAGGAACTCCAAGTCCAGCTCAGGGAGGCTGGGTTGCATAATAACAGCATGAAGGAAGTGTGGGATGGGATTAAGATCATCACTGGCTGCAGCTCGAAGCGGGGTGCCACCATCGAGAGAGATGTGGAGAGAGCAAACCAGATGAACAACTTCTTTAACAGGTTTGACCACCCTAACCCACTCTCACCTCAGAGTACTGCACCCTCCACCCATCCTTCTGCTGATACCAGCATAGGTGAGAGTTTACCCCAACCCACAATTACAGCAGCCCAGGTAAGCAGAGAGCTGAGGAGACTTTGTGCCAGCAAAGCAGCGGGTCCAGATGGAGTATCGCCACGACTGCTGAAGGCCTGTGCTTTGGAGCTGGGGAGTCCTCTACAGCGCATCTTCAACCTGAGCCTGGAACAGGGGAGAGTCCCGAGGCTTTGAAAAACATCTTGCATCACCCCAGTCCCAAAGGTATCCCCTCCAGGTGAGCTGAATGACTTCTGGCCTTTCGCTTTGACGTCACATGTGATGAAGACCATGGAGAGGCTGCTGCTTCACCACCTGAGGCCACAGGTCCATCACGCCCTCGACCCTCTGCAGTTTGCATACCAGGAGAAGGTGGGAACAGTGGATGCCATCATCTATATGCTGCACCGATCCCTTTTCCTACTTGGACAGAGGCAGTGGTGCTGTAAGAATTATGTTTCTAATCTTCTCTAGCGCCTTTAACACCATCCAACCTCTGCTCCTTAGGGACAAGCTAACAGAGATGGGAGTAGATTCATGTCTGGTGACATGGATTGTGGACTATCTTACAGACAGACCTCAGTATGTGCATCTCGGGAACTGCACGTCTGACATTGTGGTCAGCAGCACAGGAGCGCCGCAGGGGACAGTACTTTCTCCGGTCCTGTTCAACCTATATACATCGGATTTCCAATATAACTTGGAGTCCTGCTACGTGCAAAAGTTCGCTGACGACACTGCTATCATGGGCTGCATCAGGAGTGGGCAGGAGGAGGAGTATAGGGACCTAATCAAGGACTTTGTTAAATGGTGTGACTCAAACCACCTACACCTGAACACCAGCAAAACTAAGGAGCTGGTGATGGATTTTAGGAGGACCAGGCCCCTCATGGACCCCATGATCATCAGAGGTGACTGTGTCGAGAGGGTACAGACCTATAAATACCTGGGAGTGCAGCTGGATGATAAACTGGACTGGACTGGACTGCCAATACTGATGCTCTGTGCAAGAGAGGACAGAGCCGAATATACTTCTTTAGAAGGCTGGTGTCCTTTAACATTTGCAATAAGATGCTGCAGATGTTCTATCAGACGGTTGTGGCGAGTGCCCTCTTCTACGCAGTGGTGTGCTGGGGAGGCAGCATAAAGAAGAGGGACGCCCCACGCCTGGACAAACTGGTGAGGAAGGCAGGCTCTATTGTAGGGACAGAGCTGGACAGTTTGACATCTGTGCCAGAGCGACGGGCGCTGAGCAGGCTCCTGTCAATCATGGAGAATCCACTGCATCCACTGAACAGTGTCATCTCCAGACAGAGGAGCAGCTTCAGCGACAGACTGCTGTCACTGTCCTGCTCCACTGGCAGACTGAGGAGATCGTTCCTCCCCCAAACTATGTGACTCTTCAATTCCAACCGGGGGGGTAAACGTTAACATTTTACAAAGTTATTGTCTGTTGTACCTGCATTTTTATTACTCTTTAATTTAACATTGTTTCTTTATCAGTATGCTGCTGCTGGAGTATGTGAATTTCCCCTTGGGATTAATAAAGTATCTATCTATCTATCTATCTATCTATCTATCTATCTATCTATCTATCTATCTATCTATCTATCTATCTATCTATCTATCTATCTATCTATCTGTCTGTCTGTCTGTCTGTCTGTCTGTCTGTCTGTCTGTCTGTCTGTCTGTCTGTCTGTCTATAATTCATGTAGGGAGGAGGGGGTTGTATAGTAAAAAGCTTTTTGGTTCTAAAATAACTTGGGACTTTAAAAACATTTTTTTTGCAATTTTCATGTAATTCTGAATCGCTATTTTATAGCTACACCTCACTGTTATAGGTAGTGTCAGTAAGCATGCAGATACCATGACACACATCTGTCACTCTGAAGCTCAGTATTCAGATTAGTGTAATGCTGTGTGTTGCCTAGGCTGCTGACAAGAGTATCATCTTATTGAAAAGAGCCAAAAACACAAGGAAAATCAAATATATATAATTCATTACCATTAACATTGACAAGAAAGGAAACTACCTTCCATTTGTTTGTTGCAATGGTTGTTTAAAGATTTAGCGATCGATAGCCTCAGGTCTAAAGCCTTGCTCTTGCATGGTTTTTTACATACAAAACGTGAAGAAAACATAAAAGGTGGCCTAAACATCATATAGCCAAAAATGTGTGGGCAATTAAGTTGTAGAGAAAGAACAACAAAAAGAAAGGAAATTACAAAAATAAGCTTGCAAATATCCACTGAGTCCAAATGCATTAAAAAAATCTCCAAAAGGAAGCCGGCTGTTCAGTTCAGATGGTCACAAGTTTGTTCCATTGTTCCACGGGCATTGTGTTACATTAAGTCCAGTGTCATTATTTGTTGATAGCTTTTTGGGTTTCGAGTCAAAACTCTTCTTTAAGGCCGTCACTGTTTACTGAAGAATAAAAACTAATAATATTTTAGCCAGGAAGAAAACAAAGAAAAAAAGATTTGTATGCTGTGATCATTCAGTAAATGCTTACACCAGTGCCAGAGCTGGCAGATTGCATAAATGGTCTCCTAACTGTTAAGAGGTGTTTGTTTGTTCTATCAGACAGCAAAAAAGGTATAATAAGAACAGTACGGTTTATTTTAGAGATGTAATATTTGTAAAAATATTAGAAGAATAAAAATAGAATAACAATAAAAATAGAATAATAACAAGAAATAGGTGACTTACCTTACAAAAATAAATTGACTCAAACAATAATTAATTCTAATCATCAATGTCCATCCATCCATCCATTATCAAACCCGCTCTATCCTAACTACAGGGTCACGGGGGTCTGCTGGAGCCAATCCCAGCCAACACAGGGTGCAAGGCAGGAAACAAACCCCAGGCAGGGTGCCAGCCCACCACAGTAATCATCAATGTTTACATCTAAAAAAGAAAAAAAACATATAACTTTAGTGCTATAGTTGAAAACATATATATAAGGTGGTCTATTTGCCAAGTGCTGTGCACCTTTGACTGTTCATCCATAGGAAGCCTGTTTGGCTGAAGACTTCATGTACCAGAAATAACAACAAAAACAACAACATTTATTTCTATAGCACATTTTCATACAAATGATGTAGCTCAAAGTTTTTACAAGATGAAGAAAGAAAAGTTTATAAAAATGAAAATATAAAAATAAAAATAATATTAGGCAATACTAAATAACAAAGAATAAATTAAGGTCCGATGGCCAGGGAGGACAGAAAAAACAAAAAAAAACTCCAGACGGCTGGAGGAAAAAATAAATAAAATCTTCAGGGGTTCCAAGGCTATGAGACCACCCAGCCCCCTCTAGGCATTCTACCTAACATACAGTAAATGACCTCAATCAGTCCTCATGGTATTCAGGGTTCTCATGGAAGAAGTTGACGATGACGGTCACGTGGACTTCTGGCCTTTAACCCATCAATGTAGGGACATCACAGTGCTTTGAAATGAAATAAGAGGAATAGGTTAGAAGGTAAATTTAGATAGAACTTTATTTGTCCCCAGGAGAAAATATGTCTTTTTACAGAATAAATAAATACATAGGTTATTAAATAGATATACACACACATTATAGTCTGAACACACACCAGAATGACTAAAAAGGACAAAAATTAAAAAGAAAGAAAACTTCTGACTTGATAGTCACAGTCACAGGGAGGCGTTATGCAGACTTATTTCTGTTGGTATAAAGGAGCCCCAGTAGCATCTCCTGACACACTTCTGCTGAATAATTCGTTGCCTGAAATTTCTTAGTGTTAGTGTGTCAGAGAGAGGATGTGCAGCATTGTTCATAATGGCACTCAAATTTGTTATAATTCTCTGCTTTGCTGCTAACTAATTTATGAGGATTATTTATAAAACAACACAACATATCATTGTCTCCATTTAACCAAATGGCTGAAAAACATTAAATGTAACTATCCAACTGGCTTTTCTAAAGACTAGGCGGTTACCCTAATCCCAACAATGACGGTATGGCTATACAATTTACAATAATGTATATTAAATCAGAAACAGAATGTTGTGCAATAATTAAATGTCTGGAAGCTGAGTATTTTAAAGAACGTTTCTCTTATGTTGTTTGCTATGTATAATTGCAGACAGGGACAGTGAAGTAAATAAAAGGCCACTTTTGTGTTGCAGTCACATCTGTGAGTGACTGGGACTGAACCTCAGTCACACTCTTTTTAATGTACTATTTATACTTTGGTGTAAACAGTACTTCACTTGAGCTCATTTACATAATAACTACAGTATAGTTGTGGAAAAAGCCCTAAGAAAGTGTTAATATTTCAACCTCAGGCAAAATGGAAATAACAGTGGTTTGCAAAAAATGTATTTAAATGAAGGATTTCTCAGTGTTTTAAAATTATATGACAGAAAAGATTAGCATACTTTGAAAAAGTAAAATTACTTACAATTTTTTTAAGTGTTTTTTTCATGTGTAGTAAGTAATAGATTTTTTTAAGGAAGAATGCTTGTTTGTAAGCTGATTTTTCTGGTGTTTTTTTTTTTGTATGAAAATGTGCTATATAAATAAATGTTGTTGTTGTTGTTGTGTTCCTCCATATGATGTAAACTTCTGATAATGAGAGCAAATACAACAAAACTGAAAAATCTGAGAAGCTGATAGATTATGAATTAATGATGTAAGGTGGAAACTGGAAGTAAAGTTTTAACACCAACTGCTATGTCTTTAGCTGATGGTACGAGGGATGTTCCAAAAGTTTCACACTTCTTTGTAACTCTATTTATTAAGAATTTCAAAAACAAATGACATCACTTTTCTACATAGTCGCCTTCATTTTTGATGCAATTTTCCCAGCGTTGTACCAACTTTTTAATGCCCAATTACTACTCCTCTTGCCTTCACCATTTCCAATGAATGTATAAAAGTGCGGAAACTTTTTGAACGTTTCTCATAAATTCTGATCACAGCTCTTCATATACTTATGAATATTAAGTAAAGAGTTAACCTCCCCATTAAACACTAGAAAATATCATCAACATAAAGTAACAAATGACAATTGGATTGATAAATGGATTGTTGGAGGAGTAAACAAATTGCCCTTTAAAATATGAGACATACAGATTAGCTGTTATGGCTGAAAGCTGCCAAATTGCAACTCTTTTGTGTTGGTCATAGAACTGATTGTTTTATACAAAAACATTCCAATTTTGAGTTATATTATTAAGCTGAACAATGAAATCAATATAGTTTAATTGATAAGCTGAAGAACATAAAGAATTACTGACAATTTGTTCTGCTGCAGGCTGAGGAAAATTGCTATACAGGGATTAAATGTCCATAGTGATGAGAATCTAGACAGCCATTTTGATTAGTCATTCTTAGTAAATGACTCATAAAATTCACTGAGTTCTTAGCATAGGATTGATGGCATGTGACAAAAGCAGTTACATGAAAGCCAATGAACTGAGTTATTGGTTGTAAAATAGAGTCAATGGCTGAAACAATCACATGACCAAGTGAATTAAACAGATTCTTACATGTTTTAGGTAAAAGATAAAGAAACAGGTAGACAGGGATGTTGTTTACATAAAACATTGCTACCCCAGTGGCACTGGAATGTTGTTACTTTTCTTTAATAGAGCATAGCCATTTTGGGAATGGATAAATATGCAAAAGAACTGCCAAAATGTAATCTACAATTTGAAAAGCTGTGAATCATAACATCAGAATGAATTCTCTAACTTTCTCAGTCCAATTCATGGTGATGGGAGACTAGAGCCTAAACTGGCAGCATCAGGTGCAATGAACAGGGCACCAGTCCATTGCAGAGCCCACTCATGCACACCTGAGCCAGTTAAGAATCTCTAACTTACCTAACCTTGGCACCTTTGAAGATGTAGATTTGAGACCCAAGTAGTGACAGGAGAATGTGCACATCTCACTCAGATAACAACTACGCACAGAAATTAAACCAAGGAAGCTGGATCCATAAGGTGACAGCACTGCCCACCTCGCCACACTTTAATTTCTGCAGTCCTAATAGCTAGTGGCATACCATACTTAGGCTCTCCCAGTAAGTCAGAGGTGAGATGTCAACTGACACATGGTTTAAAGCCTTAACTGCTAGACCAGTAATTCCCAAAAGTCAGTCCTGGGGACCCACTGTGGCTGCAGATTTTTGTTCCAACCAGATCTACAATCGGTAATAATAATCGATAACAACTGATCTCATTTAATTAGCTGGTCTGTTTTACTCTTCTCTTTTTCTGCATTCAGAAAAACACATTGTGTTTTTTACATTTATAAGCCATTTAGAAATATTTCTATTGTTTTCTAAAGATATAAAAGCTTAGCTCTCTTTTGTTGTTTTCCTATTATGTTCCCCTTTTCCTGTGTAGTTTGTTCCCTTCATTTAATCCTAATAATGACAATTAACAACCAGCACAGCAGACAACAAGGATGATGAAAGCAGCAGCGACTTCAGTGTCAGACCCGCTAATTAGTAAAGAATCAATTAAATAACCAGAACACCTGGAAAAGCAGAATGAAAATTAGCTTGAAAATACTTTTAGCGACTTACGGTAAAAAAAAATACATATTCCCCATACAACTGCTTATTACATTTTAATAAAAATCTACCAAACTTAGTTTGTAATTTCTACAATGACTCCAAAACAAAGAAACTGGGAAATAACGACTCACTTAATTAAGCTAAGAGTTCAATGAAAAGCGGAAGTTGGTTGGAACAAAAACCTGCAGCCACAGTGGGTCCCGAGTTTCAGAACCACTGTGCTAGACTATAGTACCTTGCTTCACCAAGCATAACTCCCAAGAGTTTTAGCCATCTCTGTCAAGTGAAGTGACTTGCTATTTCTTCTGATTTTAATAGCCCACTGCGGGTTGGAAAATGACTGACTTCTCCCTTCCTCTCCTGAGTCCTCCTATCCCAAATTGAGCCATCCTGTCAGTAAACCTTCATCTCGGATTTGAACGTAATGATCTACTATAATGATCTAAGGTGGCAGAGAACCATTTTGAAAACCTAAAAGTTTCTCTCATAATACAGTTTAAAAAAAAACACAAATAAAAGGCAGAACTCTCATGTGTACTTTAGGCATGTGACTATTTCTTAGTCAGGAAGCAGCCGAGGGCGGACACATTTACTGCACACAGTGTACTTTAATGGTAGTTGGAAAGAGCTTACATGAAATCAGAGGCAGATAATGGATAGTGAACTTGATTTGCTTTTGAGGGACTTTAATTGTATAATGATTTGTGTAATGATCTTATTATGCAGTGCTTGTGTTGTGTCAGCATGAAACGATTATACTTGATTGCTGCTTAATGCATATCTGTTTATGTGTTTTCTACAAATAACAGGAGGTATTTACTTGGAAATGGGAAGAGACTGCAATAATAAACAGCTAACTTTTTATTTACGGAAAATTATGGAAGCATAATGTGTTTTTGTGGGGTGCTGTTGCACTGCATTTTTTGCTTAGGATCACTAAAGTATCTGTGTATCACATAGCTCATTTCATCTCTGTCTGTCTGTTTGTCTATGTATCTGTCTCTCTAACTGATCAGATACCACTTATCTGTCTGTCTGTCTATCCATTAAGAAAGCCAAGGTATATAATGGATGTGCTTATCGTCTAGTAAGATAATTTCTTCCGTAGGCTCACAGCTCTAAGGTCCTGGATTTAAATCTCAGTCTGTTCATAGTCTGCATGGAGTACTCTGGTTTTTCTCCCACATCTCAGTCATGCATGTTAGGTTAACTGCCTATTTAAAGTTCACCTTGTGTGAGTAAGCATGGTCTAGAATGGCCAGCTCTGCCTGTAGGCTGTGTGAAGATGAAGTTGAGCTGGATTAAGTGGATTCCACAATCGATTGCTTTGTTTCACATGCATTGTGGCAATTTTTGCATCAAACTAAAAAGAGAAAAGGGTTTCAGAACAGCAAATGAATTGCTAACATCAATCTTCACCATTAAATGATATTAATTACATCTAAAACTGACTGCATTATTTCACTGGTTCTTTCTAAGCTTTTACATTTTACATATAAGTGTCACTTTGTTTGCATTAATAAGTCACATTATTATGTTTTACTTACTTACTTGTTAATTATGAAAAATAGTGAAGCTTATTCCTTAACACCACAAGTCATCAGTACATATATTGACTTGTCTACGTAACAAAGCAGCAGCAGACAGGTTCAAGCATCCATGAAGGGATGAAGATGTGAAGGACCTGGAAACTTCCATATGCAACCAGATGCCTTTGGTTTATCAGTAAAAAGAAATGCCATAGCATGCCATACAATGGGATTCCTAGAGGAAATACGTGCAAACATTTTCATCATTCTCTTTTTTAAGGCATACAATGATGAGCAGTGAACAGAATTACTGTTTTTGATCAGAGAACATTATTTTTATTACCAAGCTGAGACATTAATATTATATTTCTAGAATAATGGAGCACTCTAAGCTCCTGGTGGCTTTGTATGGCTTTTATAAATGAAAATAACATCACTTCTAAAATGATTGAACGCTAATGTATGGTATTCAACACAGAAATAATTCTTAACATCAGCTTTTTATTGTATTATGACTTTGATTTTGTATGGTTTATCATTAGACTGATTTCCCAACTGAGGTTGGGTTTTGCCCAGCTTGTGCCCAGTCCTGTCAGAATTCCTGTTTTAGCACTCATAAAAATAAAGCAGTCCATTTCACTGCAGAAGGATTGCAGCATTTTAAAAGTCTGTTGGAGCGGGGCTCAATAACATACAATAAATAAAATCAATATTACAATAATATCTTAATTTGTTATGTAAGCATATAAGTGCTTTTTGAAATATGTACATTTTATACACATAGATGTAGCTAAACAAACGTAAAGTGTTTTAGCTTGTCCTTGTGGTGTAGCGGGTCCACAGCTCAAGTCAAAAAGGCCACTTTTTAAATAAATAATCACCGCCCTCGCAGCTTTGAGAAGAGGCGTGGTAATGTAGCCAGAGCGGTTCCCGGGTGATTCGTGATGCAGGCAGTCCTCGCTTAAGTGCACCGCATCCATAATTGTTGCCGGAAGCTGCTAATTGCCACACCTGATCCACGTCCCCGTATTATTTAATAGAAGTGCGAGGCAGATGAAAGGGGGGAAATAGGAAAGGAGGAAGGAAAGAAGAGTGAGAAAAGAACAGGAATGGAGGTTAATGGAGAAATAGGTGGCAGGAAGGAGAAAGCCAGTGCGGGAGAGTGAGAGCAAAAGCTGGCTCATGAAGGTTTAATGCCGATGGCAGGAGAGCCCTGAATGAGTGTTTGGCCAACTCTAGGAGGGGGCAGATTGAAGCCGTCGCTCCAGCTGAGCAATTTTGAGGAGCTGGAGAGACCGGCAGAGGGGTCAACTGGCTGTTGAAGGAAGCGGAGTCAAGGAGGCTTTGGGCGTGTTGAGCCCCAGCGTGTGCGACCTGGCCACTGGGAAAGGAACCCAAGTTACGGTCCAGCTGGGCCCGACATAGCTGGGGATCAGAGGGCTATGGGACCAGAAAAGATGGTGCTGTATTTTACTGGTAAGGTGACTCTCCTGTTGCGGGGCCCAAATGTGAGAAGCAGGGGAGCCACCAGTAAGGAATAAGTAAGCACCGGAGTTTTAAGAACGACTGCCTCCAGCCATTATTTTAACTTTGGTTTTTAAAGGATTTTTTTCTGTTGTGTTTTTAACCTCCATAGTTCACTTGTTTTTATTGGATTATTTATTTATTAACTTTGAGAGACACTGCACTTATCTATTTGGACACTTTGATTTTGTTGATTTCTAATAAAAGCACTTAACACTTTTTGCACCATCCGCTTGCTTCATGGTTGATGTCTTCACTGCCTAGCTTATCGGTGACATTACCGACGGTGTCAGGTTCGAGGGCTCCCAGAAATAAAATGGAAGCATGGAGCAGAACCCGCATCGTCACAGTCCTACAAAAAGCATATTACTTCATTCAGACATTACATAAGGATTTTATTAGGTTGTGAGGAATATACATATCCAGAAGCAAACAATAAAACAATGCAGAGCTGAAGTAGAAGCACAAGATAATTTATATGAGAAAGAACTTGCCAAAATGTTCTGGGTGCGGAAAGAAAGGGTGTGGAGGGCAATTAAATTATTTATTGGACTATTTATTTGTAAACTAGGGGGCTTTGCACCCTGCTTGCTTCGCTTGCCAACCCCCCCGCCTGCGCTATGTGCCAGCAACTTCGCGTCTCTGCTGCTCGCGTATGTGGATATCATTTTCACCAAACAACAAAACTTTTAGTTCTCGCAGATAAGCCTTTTCATTGGGAAGAAACACTACTTTTCCCTGATGGCAACACAAATTAGACGATCTACAAGTCTCTGACTTAAAGTTTAAAGCTAAACAATATCTACATACTTCTGTCATATCACTTATGTCCATATATTCAATCTCTTTTCACTTTTACTTTTTTGTCAATATCGCATTGAATTTTTATTCCGTGTTTGGAATTACATCGTGACAACGCAACGTATAACTGCTCGTGAATGAATATCGTTTCTTTCTCTCTACACAAACTGTATCTGACAATAGCATTCACACAAATGAGAAATGATTGAACCGTGTGCGTGGCTGTAAATGTTTTAGATGTGTACAGGACTATTCTAAATTTTTTTGCATAAATTCTTGTCTCGTGGGGCTTGAAATTTTCTCTTGCAGGATTTCACTTTCACCAAACAACAAATCTTTTAATTCTCGTGAATACACCTCTTGATTGGGAAGAAACACTACTTTTCCCTGATGGCAACATGAATTAGACGATCTACAAGTCTCCAACTTAAAGTTAAAATCCGAACAATATATTCGATCTCTTTTCGCTGTTCTGTTATTTCACCGAGTAATAATTTCCATTTGTTAGGGCTAATGCGATCTTTACTATCATTTTTTTGAGACTTTCGAATTTTCGTATTTCCATTATCTCTAACCTGCTCTGCATGTGTAACGCGCCAACATTTTTGAATTCTTTATGACGTTCTACTTTGTCATCTACTCTTTGTCTTTTATTTCTGGCCCCGGGGGTGGTTAAATCTCTTGGCACAAAGTCTCGTCTCGTGGGACGTGAAAGTGTCTCTCTGAGAAAGTCACATCTCATCTCTCTTCCCAAGATTTTTTTTATTATAATAGAGAGATAATAGTTTAATAAGATGATGAAGTGAGACGCACCGGTTGTTTGCCCTTCACAATGGTTAAATTTAACACCTCTTTTGTTTGAATTCTTCAAGATGATAAATTTGTGGAACTTTTCTTTTTTCCAAGCTGCATACAGTAAGGTACAAAGTTGACACTCCAACAACTCAACTACAGCTGACATGCAAACATGACCAAAACCCCGATTTAATTTTTAGCCAAGTGGCAGAGATTGATTAACTCTGCCTTTTTAAATTTTGAAGAGTTTTGGGCACATGCTACTACACATGGCTATCTTTTACACAAATACCGCCATAATGTCAAACAGCCACACAGCATCATAATGACCAGAAACACCAAATGGTGATTCCTGTGAAGCAGCCATGAAAAATAACAAAGTGATGGCATCATGAAAGAATGATAAAAACTATAAATGAAAAATGAAAAATAAATGTTAATTCCATACAAGATCAAATGCAAATGATGCACACTCATAAAAAAAAACTCACGATCCTGTTTACCTGTGACCCTTGTTATTGTGTGAAGCCTTTCTGTGCTTTAACAGCTGTTTTGTTAAAGTCACACTGAATTTTTCAATCATATTTGAGCGTTTTGTCCTACTGTCATGGTTTTTGTTGCTTGTGAGAAATGAAAAGAATAGGGAATTAGTGAAGGCTGTTTAGTGAAAGAGCCTATTTTGATAATGTGTGCCCCCCTGCAAAATATAATGGCCTAAGTTAACATGATTGATATTGTGCTTTAGCAATTTATCAGATTAATATGTGCAATCCATTGTTATGTTTTTTGTTGGATTGTTCACTGTTTTATGATTGTTTCTATTACTGTTGAATTATTATTTTTCATTATTTCTATTACATTTGTGTATTTTTTGTTATTTGTATTCTTTCCCTTTGAACGCAGCACCATTCCCTGTACTTTGTATGTGGAGCCCCAAGAAGCGGGACCACCATGACATCACCACTGCTGGTTGCTCCCTCTAGATTTATATTCCCAAACAGAAGATGGACTCAGGAGTTGTGTATGGAGTTTTCTGTGAGAATTGTTATTGCTGATTTTTCTTCTTTATTTCTTGATTTGCTTTGTGAATTGGCTTCTGAATGTGTGTTTTGAGACTTGTTCACCACGGATTACCTTTTTAGGCAAGTCCTTCTTTTGTCTTTATTGTGGCTTTTTGCTTATTTAGCTCTTTTCTTGATTTGTGTTAATGGACACTTTATCTAAGAAGAATCTTCATTGACCTTTTTCTCTACAAACTAAATATTTATGGTCACCTTCTCTCGAGTAAGTCATGTTTTTTTATAATTTTGAGACATTTCTTCACATTTTGAACTTCTAAAGCCAGCTTGCCATTTTGGGCCTATGTAGGCAGAAGCCAGCAGGTAATAGTTTGGAGACTGTCCACCTTGGGATGAATCTTTTTTGGACTGACAAGTTAAGGTCCTAGGGCCCCATGTATAAATGGTGTGTACTCACAAAAATGTTTCATACACCCATTTGCATGCTCACATCGTGATGTATAAAAACTAAACTTGCCGTAAAGCCACGCACATTCTCACGCCAGCTCAATCCATTGTGTACGCAAGTTTTCGGCTCAGTTTTGCAACCTGGAGGCACCCAACATCAAAGCAGTGCTACTGTTCCTATGTGATTTCCCATTCTTTCTTAGATTCACATCCCTGATGCGGCTTTATCAGATACAATGAAATTAACCGCATATCATTTATTAGTTTAAGGCATTTGATTGTAATTAATCTGTAACAATATAATGGGCCACGGAATGGCCAAACTATTTAAAATACCATAGCTGCTTTAGCATTGTTACTTTCAGTCCAGCACTCAGAGTATTTTAACCCACTGTATCTGAGTGTGGAATCACAGCTCTACAGCAGCTGATCGGAAAGAGGATTATCAGGATACAGCATCCAGCACATGCTGCCTCAGCCATGCGCACACTCTATTTGAACTTCTCCCATATGGTAAACGCTTCAGAGGCTTTCCTTTAGGGACCTCTCAGTTCAGAAACAGTTTCATCCCAAGAGCTCTAAATGCTCCCAGTAAAACTGTTTGTACTTATAAGTACAATCACCTCGCTGTAAACTTGTACTACAGTTGTAATATTGCACAGCCTGAGCCACTTTATGAACCATTTCACTATCTGCACTATATGTACATGTATATTGTACTTATGCTCTCATATTACATATTTTTCATATTATTACTATTATTATTATTATCATTACTGTTATTTTATCATTATATAGGAAAATATGTTTATGGAGGATTTTCATATTGAATCTCATTGTACCATACAATAAAAATAAAGGAATTCAATAGAAGAGAGTGCGTATTTACAGATGATGACAACTGGCTTCTTAGTTAATTTAGATTTCCAGGCGCTATCTTCTTGGCGCTCTTGATTTAATTTTTAAGATGAAATAGAGTAAAGTATGTATATTACATTATACAGATAAATGTTTAACTTAATTTAAATAATGTATACTTTTAATAAAAGTGTGGGCACGGTGGCGCAGCGGTAGCAATGAGCTGGTGCCCTGTTCAGGGATTGTTCCTGCCTTGCGCTGTATGCTTGCTGGGGCTGGCGTGACTCTAGATGGATAGATGGATAGAATTATTAAACATGTACTACAAAGATATTTCAATGTTCCTTAAAAGTTTTTAAGAATCTGCGTTCTAAGCTTACAGTTGGCTTGACATTTATTACAGAGCTTGTGTGGTGATTGGTTACTTGGAGAAAGTAAAGGAAGGACAGGAATTGAGGGTTAGTACATTTGGAAGAGACAGTACTGCTGCAATAAATAATTTTATTGATGGTTACACACAGTGCAGCAAGCATCTTGCAGGAGGCAGGAACAATCTCAGGATGGGGCACCAGGTTGTTGCTACCACTGCACCACAGTGCCCCCATGTTTAATACATGCTTTAATTCTCCACATCATGAAAATGATATCAAGTATACATCTCAGTATTTAATTTATTCAGAGAGCTGTAATATCATGAATGTAATGGATTCTGTGTCCTGTCAGAGGAAGAGGAAGCCTGTTTAAGAAGCACGTAGTGATTCACACACATAGAGCACATAGAAGAACACATACAAAACAAAGCATTTAACGTGCTACTTTAGTTACGATGGTATTTGAGAAACTAGTAAATTAAACAATTTAAAGATGAAGTTTATGATTTTCTACTTTAATGACAAAATAAACTACATGATTAAAGTAGAAATTTTGAGATTAGTGTTGACATTTAGACCTGTTTTTCATTGTGTTCCTATTTTTTTTTTCTTTTCTCTGTACCCTAAAAAGCTTTCATATGACACTCAGATGGTGGGCTACGACTCGCCTTTCCATGGCGACTTTGATATCTGACAACTTCTTTTTTATTTCGGGCACCATGCGACTTTAGGAACTTGAGCTTTCGAGGTTCTCCAATACTCTATGTCACTCAATCAACTTCCTTTTGTTGTTTATGCCACTGTTTAAACCAACAAATAGTACGTTTTTCCTTGCCTCTAGTTGGTATTCACTGAAATTCTTCTATTTTCCCCCGTGCTTTTGCCATTGCCTTTTCACAGAATGCTGAGCTTAAGGGCTATTTATATTGATTTGCATATTCAAAGGGGCATAACTCTGGAAGGAGATTGGGCGGGACAGCAGACGCGTGCACGTGCGTTGCTTTTCACGTTGATTTATGGAGTGAAAGAATGTGGAAATTGGCGAATGCACAGATTTATGCATCTGTTTTTTTTTTGTGCGTATGAACATTTCCGCTTTTGTTTTAGTGTGAATTCTACACGAAGCGTTATGCATGTGGCCCCAGGAGAGTCCATGCACTTGAGCTTGACATAGAAAACGCAAGCAATATAACAAACTAAATTAGTATAAAAATTACAAAATAGACAAGAAAATCCAAATTAAAGCAATTCATGACAAAAATAAAGAAATCAAAATTAACAAAAATCACAAAATAATTATTACAAAACAACACAGTAAACTAACATAGGGAACAGAAAGGAAACCTAAAACCAGAGAAGTACATAAAAACACAGAAAGCATAATTAATTTTTGAATTTAAGTGTCTTTCTTGAAATGTATATTCCAATTACTGTACACCCAATTATTGCTGACATTTTAGTAAATGATACATGGAGATGTACTTTAAATAATGCTGAAAATGTAGAAGCCTACTAAGATAGAAAAACCTGTACTGAATCACAAGAGACAGTATGAGAGATGTTAATGACTAGGAGAAACACATGCCAAAGAGAGAACTGTATGTGAAACCCATCTTTTATCAAAACTAGAAACACTTTCCAAAAACCAAAAAATAGAAACTAGAAAAAAGGATTCCTAATCCAAGAAGTTAAAATTTGAAAATAAATAGTGCCACACTGACTGTGTAAGACATCGCAGATTCCTGGAGCACTAACCTACCAACAGTCAACCATACCTCAAAATGACTGTGCCAAAGAAAAAAATACAAAGTCTAAAATAAAAAATTATTAAATCCAAGGAAAAAAAAACTTAAGGAACAGGGATTTGTAACAGGGAGATTCTATAATGGCTTTGTTACAAGTTAGGGGAGTATGGAAAATCATAGACATGGTTTGTTGTGCAAGCCATTTTTTCATGCATATAATTTATATATATATATATATATATATATATATATATATATATATATATATATATATATATAGTAATGAAAAAAACATAAACAAGCATAAAATGTTGGGGAACCCACAGGGAATTCCCATGTAATTTAAAGAAAATATGAGTATAAATCCATTACAAAAGGCAAAAACCATCTTTACAGATGTGAGTCTCAAGAGTGACTGCTCTAAATTGGTGACCCTTCCAGTTAAGAACAGGCCAGGCAGGAAGGGGCGGGTCCAGGTGGATAGACACCCAACATGACATCAGAGGTGTTAAGGCTGTTAATCATCCGGTCTGTAGAGGGAGGAAGAGACGTTAATGTACAGCACCACTGTGTGGATTGGCGATGAATTACCACCACCAGAGCCTTTGAGCGGTCTCCAAGGGGCATGTGTGTGACAATATAAATATAAAGTATATATATATATATATGTGTGTGTGTGTTTTTAATTATATATATCTATCTTTGAACTTTTTCATTGTGCATTATATAATCTTGTGAGCAGCACTCTAATGCTGATAAGTAATTCATCCATCTATCTGTTTTTGTACTTTTACAGTTTAGTACCAGTTTAGCATGGGTGCATTGTGGGAGCCAAACCTGGATGTGCCAGTCCATTTCAGGGCACACTCATGCTGACACATACACTCACTCAGGGTGAATTTAGTACAACCAGTTGAACTAATTGGCTTGAATTTTGGAATGTGAAATGAAACCTGGAATACCTGGAGGAAACCCCAGGATAAGAGAATTATGAGAGAGAGAGAAGTGCTAACTATTGCACCAAAGTATTGAGTAGTTTTAGATAGACAGAACTTTATTTTCCCCAAGGAGAATTTGGAATTTTATTGAAGCTCTTTAAATAAATAAATACATAAACAGATTGATAAATAAGTACATGCACACACATGCTCAGACACACATCAGAATGACTAAAAAGGAAGAAAATTAAAAAAAAAAAAAAAACAAAACTTCTACTTTGGCAGTTACAGTCACAGTGAAGCATACTGCTATTGGTATAAATGAGCCCCGATAATTACACATAAATAAGCACACAATATATTTGTGTATGAATTCAGGTTAACACTAATGACACCAAGCCATTAATTGTGTTGTGGGACCCAATTAAAAAGAAAACCAGACCGTCCACACAGAGTTAGTCTGAAAAAAATCCACTGTGAGAGTCCCATGAGAGTTTTTCACTATGGCTGAGAATTTAAAGGGTTATGAATACATTGGTCCCATCTTTTTGAACAGATCTGGAAGGGATTTGCAAAAGCGACTGCTTTTTTTTTACTTTTAATATTACACAGCTGAAATGAAAATGAGACCACAAAGTCTCCAGTACTGGTGTGCTATGAAGGTTCACAAGATGTCCCTACTGTTAATCCATATCATTCGGTTTAATCTCTGCTTTGAAGCAGACCATAGTTAGTTATCTGACCATCATTTATTATACTCTCAGACTGAAAGACTTGTGTTTTTTTTATTTTAATAATTCTATTCACTTGAACATTATCTTAATTTGGGTTGCAATTCTTCTTAATAGATAAATACTGTGCACATTTTCAGCACACACTGACCTCAACAGAATGCAAATAAAACATTGCAGTTGTATTTTCTGCTGTGGTATGAGCTCAGTGTGCAGAGATACTCATAAACAGCTTCATAACATCGTCTAGAATGTATAAGGCGGCAATAAAAAGGAGAATGGATGGAGTTCCACATGTGTGAAATGCAAATTGCACCTGTTGTGCACATTCTGACCGGACATACACTCAGGAGTGGGAGCACATGAAGTTCTCAACCCTGGCACCAGTTTTCCTGCAGGAAAAGCTAAGACACAGGACTACCCCACCATTGTGTAAAACATGATCAACAAGACAAACCAAAAGCTGGCATGCAGACCTAGACAAGCAGACAGGACAGGTCAGAAAGTGTATTAATTAAAGAGGTAACTCAAAAAAGAAAGCATGCATAAAAACCAGGCAAACGTACCAAAGGTGCTAAACAAAGGCAGAATCCAAAAATGAGTAAAAGGCCAAAAACCAGTCAAAACACTTAACATTTGGAGGGCTAAACTAGGGGCTTTCCCAATGAAGAGTGAAAAACTCCATTTAGGCTGCCATACTCTATTTGGCCTAACCTTCCCATCATGTGATTGTCATCTAATCACAGGTCACTAATAGGCGGACCGCGGTCCGGGTCCGGACCCAAACTCTGTTCTGTCCGGACCCAGACCCGGAACAGACATATCATTTAGTTTTATTTAGTTTTGGCAGATATTACATTTTTATTAGCGACTCTTTTTATGACAGTGTTTCTACACTGCTACTCAGTGAAAGGGACCTCCTACGTGTCTGTGATTGGCCAGTACTTGTTGCCTTCGTGGGTTCGAGTTGTTTGGGGTTAAGCATGAAAACTGAGATTGGTCAAGGTGAAGGCAAGAATGTCAGCCAATCACAGGTAGAGTAGGGCGGGCCTTCACTAAATAGGGACGCGGAAAACCTACATTTCGCATGAAAACAGCTTGTGGCAGCAGCAGTGACAGGGAGATGAAAATATAGAGGAGTGAGAAGACAAGAGAGAGAAAAGCAATAAAATTGTGAGTCAATGTGCCACGGCTTTTGCTAAACGGCAGAAAGTTGACACCGAAAACCGGGCTTTTAATCTGGAATGGACTGAGACATTTATGTTCATATTTCCCATAGGAAGCTCGAAACCGCTGTGTCTCATCTGCTCTGAGGCAGTGGCAGTGGTTAAAAGTGGGAATGTGAAACGCCGCTACGAAACTAAGCACAAAATTACATTTGAGAAAAGTTACTTACTAAATTTGCCAGTTAGGCTACATAAAATAAGCGATCTTAAAGCCAAGTACGGTTGGTCAACGAGGATTTTAACACATTCATTTACTGGCCAACAACTCGCTAACAAATGTTCCCTCAGAGTTGCGTGGATTTTGGAACGTCACAAAAAAACATTCAGTGATGACAATCTTCACAACTGCATGAGGATGGCACTGACACCATTCCAGCCCAGATTTAAAATCCTGGCAGACCAAGCAGGAGCGCACTTCTCTCACTGAACAAGAGAAAGTAGGCAGCGGGATACGAGGGAAAGAAAGAGGGGAACATACGTTCAGTTATTTAAAGATGTTCAGATTTACTGTGAAACTGGTTAAACCTTTTCAGTTGTGCACATATTAAAAACTCATATATTTTATTTTTATATGAGGCCAAGTCTTTTTTTAGTTGAAATGTTAAAACTTGTTATTATTATTATTATTATGAAAGTACTGCTTATTTATAATTCTCAGTTGAATGCCAAATTTACCTTGCTTTTACTTTTGTTATTTATTTTTTCTTATTTCTTATTTATTATTGTATGTAGCCAAACAGAGTCCAGAGTTGCACTGAAAATAAATATTGGTGAAATGGCATTGAATTACTGTATAGCTTTCTTCGTTTGATTTGAGTCATTGACTTCACACTGTGCAGATGTTGATACAATGGCAATGCTACTTAAATATATATAAATTAATTGTAATGTATAACTAAATTATAACGCAACTTAAACATGATGATGCTGCAGACCGGTACATGAGGAAATTTTCTCTATCCGGACCTCCTTAAATCATAATTGACTACCCCTGGTCTATATTAACATACAGTGAGAGGATGGAGCCGGTGCAAAATTCAGGCAAGACAAGAGGCAAAGAGTGGAGCCCAGGCCCACTTGTGACAGCACTTCATGCATTATAAGAAATCTGTGTTCCAGTATATTGAGAGGTCATGAAGATACAACAGACTCCTGGACTTCAATGACTCATATGTGTGGAATAGCAAGACACGGCTTTTACATGTAGTTGATACAGTCGATGTGAGCAAAATCTACAAATACAGACTTTCTTTATTACTTTACAAATATATAAAATGAATCAATGTAATACATCTTTTAATGATAATGATCTCACATAGACGTTTTAAAATAATTTTTGCATCCCATTACCCAATTGATTAGATTACAAGTTTTTCCGTCTGTTCATTTTCAGAGCCAGCAGTACAGAGTCATGGGTAGCCAAAGCCCATTGCACCAGAAGTGCAGAAGGTAAAAATTAGAATTAGCTTTGCACAGTTGAACACTCTTGGGCACACATTCTCAATTTTATCTTTCCACTTCAGATCAGCTGAATCAGCTTAACTGATCCATAAGAGACAAAAGTATATTAACATGTGTGAGTAGACAACATTAAACCTCCCTGATGTGTGGATAGTATGCAGAACTTCCTCAGCAGAAAGCTCCTTGTGGCCTGATACTAAAGTGCATACTTCTTAAGACATGCAGTTGAGCTGTCCTGGAGACACAGTGCTTTAAGAGAAACCGAACGCTTAGTGGTGTGAGGATATCAGGCAATCAAAAGCAAGCTCTAGTGTTTCCATAGTGTATGCATAGCCATCTTGAACCTAAAAATGCTGCAGAACTTAGATGGAAGTGAGCAATGTGGGGAATTTGAAGCTGTTGTAATAGTTCTGAATCAAAGACACCTGACAAAAAAGTGAAATGCCTGGCAAGAAGGCTGCTGTCCTGAAAATGGCAGTTCAAAGACTTACCAGGAGATGACCATGGAGGATTCCAAAGCAAATAGTCAAAGGCAGGCAAAGGTTTGGTAACTGAAGCTCAAAAAAGTCCTGTTACCTTCTACACCCAACTGGAGTTTAAATTCTTTTTTGATGTGTTTTTTGTTCATTTTTAATTCTCCCGTTTATGTTTATATTGTTGACCATTTACTTTCTATGTGTGTATGTATTTGCTATTTGTTATATATCAGAGTGTGTTTTTTGTGTTATATGGTTCTTTTTGTCATTTTTGTATTATTATTTTTCATATTTTTAGGAGATTCCTGTGAATTTTGTTTATTGCTTAATAATGTACTGTGTTCATAAACATAGTAATGTTCCTTGTGCTTTGAGGGTGGTTCCTCAAGAGGCAGGACCACCCTGTTGTCACTGCTGCTGAGACCTCCCCTTGGCTATGTATTCTGCCAGAAAGGAGGCGTCAGCAGTATTTTCACATGTTGAGTGTTTCTTTGTTTTTTTGCTGGGACTTTGATCATTTTGTTCTGTTTATTGGATTTTGCTTAATGGATTTGTGTATTGGGGCTTGTTTGCCTTTGGATTACCTTTTGACAACTCCTTTGTGCTTCTTTTCGGCTATTGTGACTTTTTCTTTTTTAAAATGAATCCTTGTATTTATAAAGATACTATGTTGCCCTTCTGTGTACAAGCTGAGGTTTTGGGTCATCCTCCTCTTGTGGGGCTTTTAATACATTTTTGGAACATTTAAGTTATTTTTGTGGCTTCATTCCCTTTTGGGCCTACAAGGCCTTAAACAGGCCGGTGGAGCTAGGATTAAGCCCACTGGGGTGTGGCCTTTTCCAGGCAGGCACATAAAGAATACTGTAGATTGGTCACTGCAACCCTGTGGAGGCCTCACATCCATTTATGTTATGTTTGAGACTCCATTTCATGAGACTACTATGTTCCATTTGTCTTGTGGGTGGTTCCCCAATTGGTGGAGTCATCTGCCTATCACCATCAAGGGGATTTCCTAAGTCCTATAAAGGCTGGGAAAAAACAGTCCGTTGTGGTTTATTGAATGCATTGATGTGGGTGAGTTTTCTGGTGATTTATTACTCCTTTTTGATTACTGACTTTCTGAATTCTAGCATCTGTGCTGTGTTTTTTTGATCATTCTTAGAATTTGTTTATTAGGACTTGCTTGTTTTGGGGTTGTCTTTCAGGAAACACCAGACATGTTTTTTTGCTCCAAAGAGCTTTTTGTTAAGAAGAGCATTTTTTATAAAACAAATCTTTCATTTATAAAGATCCTGTACCTTTTCACTAGCTGGGATTTGATAGATTTCCACCCTCTGCTGGGCATTTCAAGGTATTTTTCGAGTCTTTTTGTGTGTAGGAACCCCAAGTTCATAACACAAAAAAACAAGTACCAAGACTCAAAATCAAAAAATGTTATACAAAAGGTCAACAATACAAAAAGGCAAGCAAAGGAAAGTAGCTAAATCAGTCATCTGGAATTTATCTAAATACATGATATAACTGAAAAATACTACTATGCTTCATAGGCAGGACCTGATAACACAAAGAGGAGAGAAGGAGCAGTGTGATAACCCTTAGATCAAAGGTCAAACCTATTCATGACATAATTCAATTATTAAATTAAAAAAATAAGAATCCAACAAAAATATAAAAAATCACAAATGTCCTGATTTTATAATCCAAAATAATGCAAAAACTTCCAAACAAAACTAACTCTCAAAACAATAAAATTCATACTAATTACTAAATGCACAAAGAAAAATGTAATCCTAAATACCAAAACAAATCTGTAAAACCAAGAATGTTATCCAAGATATAAAGCCAAATGTTGAAAATGGCCAAAAGATGAGCAAAATGTATAAATTAACAAAAATCAGAGAAAAGTACAGTAGAGGTGTAGTTATTTTCTACCTCAAAAATGTCCAAAATGTGAAATGAGGCCTAAACCTCCGAAATGGAGCCTCAAGCTTTTCTGCCTGCAAGTCCCAGACTCAAAAAGTCAAAATGAGGCCTTGCCTCCCTAATATAGCCTCGGGCTTCTCAGAGGCCTAATATCCTAAATGGGCCTTTCTGAAAACCATGAGACAGACTTAAAACAACCCCAAATAATCTTTAAGTAATACTCCCAAAGCAGGAGATGAAACTGTAAAAAACTTTGATTGAAAAAAATCAAATGATGCTCTATAAAAATGTTAAATATTATTACAGGGAAATATATATTTGCGAGAAATGACTAAAAAAGGTGTGCCTAAAAAACAACCCAGAAAAAACAAAACATGACAATCCTTGTTCAAAAATCCACAAAACTAGAACAAGAATAATCAAAAAAGTACTTCCAAAGAGGAAGATTCCACTGCAATTAACATTGTGATCTGGAGAACCTGACCTTTTCCGTGGAACCTACTGTATAGGCAGAGGTATGAGGGGTCAAATAGGCCATAGATCATATATTTTGGTTTAGCAGACCCCTGTGACCCTGTAGTTAGAATATAGCAGGTTGGATATTGGATGAATGGATGGATGTGAATACTATTGTTTTATGAGTATTTACTATCGGCTTGTATGCATACTTCATTGGTTTGCATGTGTACTATACTAGTTTCATTCATATGAGCTGTATTGGTTCGTGTCCGTAGTATTATCAATTGGTGTGTGAATTACATTGTATATGTATACCACTGGTTTTCATATTAACTATATTGATTTGAACCTGTACAAGTGTGTTTGCTATTGGTTTGTGAGTTAACTGGATCGGTTTATGCTTATATGTTTTAGGTTTCCATATGATCTGTATTAGCTTGCTTTCATATACTGCTGGTGTACTGATCTAGCAATAGATTTTGTGTATGTACTATGCTGGTTTCATGCGGGTAATATAATAGTTTCAAACATAAACTCTATTGATTTTATGTGTGCACTAGATCAATTTCATTTGAGAATTGTACCGGATATATGTGTGTACTATAGACGCTTCACGTATGAAACATACTGGGTATGTGTACATACCCTGTCGCAGCTTTGTGTGTGAACTCTTATCTGTTTTGTGTGCAAGCTATATTGGTTGTTCATGTGATCTACAGTGGCAATGGGAGGGGCAAGAAACTGGAAGTCAAGGGCTGGTAGAGTCGCTTCAAGAGTGTGAAAAGAAGTGGGTAGGCGACGCAGTTATGCGTTAAAACAGCTCATTATTTTCTTTATCACACCATATCTTTGTGAAAGGACTTGGTGGTAATTACTGTTTAACAGTATTTCCCTTAAGCCTAAAATAAACTCAATGTTGGAGTTAGGTACATTTTCGGCTGGACGCTTATTCACTCCTTTCTACATATTCGCTTGCAGCCAGGAACTGTACGTATTCACACAGCTTTTGCAAACCAGTTACTTATAATATGCTAACAACAAGACAAAATATCTAGAACCCACAATCTCTTAAACCACTATCTGAGGACTGATTGAGGTTGTTTATGTTAGGTAGAATGCCTAGAGGCCTAGAGGGGGCTGGGTGGTCTCGTGATCGGGATCCCCTGCAGATTTTATTTTTTTCTCCAGCCATTTAGAGGTTTTTTTTTTTTTTTGGTTTTTCTGTCCTCCCTGGCCATCGGACCTTACTTTTATTCTATGTTAATTAGTATTCTCTTATTTCAATTCTTACTTGTCTTTTTTCTCTTTCTTCATCATGTAAAGCACTTTGAGCTACATCATTTGTATTAAAATGTGCTATATAAGTAAATGTTGTTGTTGTTGTTGTGACCATGCTTGCACATCTACAATGTGCATATTAATTGGCATAATTATAAACTGGTCCATTATTTGATAAAGTAAATATTCCACATTTTGGACCTAACATATTGGTCCAAGGGCGGCATGGTGGTGCAGTGGTAGCGCTGCTGCCTCGCAGTTAGGAGACCTGGGTTTGCTTCCCAGGTCCTCCCTCCGTGGAGTTTGCATGTTCTCCCTGTGTCTGCGTGGGTTTCCTCTGGGTACTCCGGTTTCCTCCCACAGTCCAAAGACATGCAGGTTAGGTGGATTGGTGATCCTAAATTGTGCTTGGTGTGTGTGTGTGTCCTGCGGTGGGCTGGCACCTGACCAGGATTTGTTCCTGCCTTGTGCTCTGTATTGGCTGGGATTGGCTCCAGCAGACCCCCGTGACCCTCTGTTAGGATATAGCCAGTTGGACAATGACTGACTGACTGACATAGTGGTCCACCTTAACTTTCATAGTTTTGTGACAAGACAGATGCTAAGACGCAGCTGAGTTTTGCCCTGCCCAACACGGGTACCTGGGTGAAACTGACAAAAGCATTCACACTTCGATTATATAATGAATAGGATTTACTATGATATTTAATGGGCACTGTAAAGGGTTAAATCACATTGTGCCACCTTAATTTTCACAGTTTTGTCCTTTGTTAAATGAAAGTTGAATTTAACATTTTGTTTCTGTGTAGGCACAAAATGTACAATATTTCTTTTTTCTAATAATTGAATTGTTTGTTATGATGATGATTAAACTCCACACGTTGTTGAGTATTTTGCCTTGTTGTTAACATAGAATAAGAAACTGATTTACAAAAGCTGTGTGAATAAGTAGCTGACAGCAAGCAAGCATTTTTTTGATGTTTTTGGTCACATATGTAAATAGGAGAAAATAAAAAGTCAGCTTTCAGACTTGAGGGAAAATAAAAGATGTTTAAAAAAATCAGCACTAAGCTCTTACGCAAATGTATTGTGTGAAAAATGTTAAAAAGTAAACATTAAATTGTTATAACTTGTAACTCTGTTTCCTACCTGTGCCTCTTAATAAAAATCCATTCATCCATTTTCTAACCCGCTGAATCCAAGCACAGGGTCACGGGGGACTGCTGGAGCCAATCCCAGTCAACACAGGGCACAAAGCAGGAACCAATCCCAGGCAGGGTGCCAACCCACCGCAGGACACACACACACTAAGCACACACTAGGGCCAATTTAGAATCGCCAATCCACCTAACCTGCATGCCTTTGGACTGTAGGAGGAAACCGGAGCGCCCGGAGGAAACCCACGCAGACACGGAGAGAACATGCAAACTCCACGCAGGGAGGACCCAGTAAGAGAACCCAGGTCTCCTAACTGTGAGGCAGCAGCGCTACCACTGCTCCACCGTGTCGCCCCTAATAATAATAATAATAATTCTTTACATGTATAGAGCACTTTTCTCACTACTGAAAGCGCTTTACATCATGGAGAGCCATTTCAACCACCACTAATATGCAGCGTCCACCTGGATGATGACTTCACCTATGCTTTCAGCCATCAATCTTCCTTTCCAATGAATACCTTCCTAATGGTGGCTCCTTTGATTGCTAGCTGTTCCATCTATTCTTTAAGTTCCAGCTCCATCATTCATATTAATGCTTAACTTTTCTTCATTGTCATTGTAAAGGTTTCTTAGCTGTTCTTTAGCCTTTACCTGCTTTCTTATGTTAGCCATATAATGTTTTGTTTCAAATTCATGTCTTTTGTATTTTAGTATCATTATAGCATAATTTTTGTACAAAGTTGTATTTTTTTTTATATGCAGTGTTGATATTTACAGTAGGTCTTTATTTTTTCCTCTGTGTATACAAGAGCACACACTACATGAGAAAATTCTTTCTTTCTGACATCAAACATATCATTTTTGTGGTATATTTTAATTTTTGCAGATATATATCTATATCTATATACTAATTAATAAAAGGCAAAGCCCTCACTGACTGACTGATTGACTGACTGACTCACTCATCACTAATTCTCCAACTTCCCGTGTAGGTGGAAGGCTGAAATTTGGCAGGCTCATTCCTTACAGATTACTTACAAAAGTTAGGCAGGTTTCATTTCGAAATTCTACGCGTAATGGTCATAACTGGAACCTGTTTTTTGTCCATATACTCTAATGGAGGAGGCGGAGTCACGTATCGCGTCATCACGCCTCCTACGTAATCACGTGAACTAAAAACAAGGAAGAGATTTACAGCACGAGTCAAACGCGGGAAAGAAGGTAAATGACGTTAATTTTTGAGTGTCTTTTAATACTGTGCAAGCATACATATTAACACGTGCAATTAAACGTGTGCATTTATGGGGTGATTTCTCAGGCTTAAAAGCTCGCCTTTTATCAAACGCGGGAACAAAGGTAAATGACATTGTTGAGTGTCTTTTAATACTGTGTAAGCATACATATTAACACATGTGCAATTAAACGTGTGCATTTACGGGGTGATTTCTCAGGCTTAAAAGCTCACCTTTTATTAAAAAGGTAAATGCAAACTGTTTTCATTCTGAAGGGCACAAACCACGTTAGATTTGAGACGTTAAACGCGCAAAAATGTCGGTACACCAGATAAATAAGCGCAACATATTATCAGTTGTATTGTATGCTTACAATACATATAGAAATGTGTTAATCGTTAACTAATATTATGGGATGGTGTTTCTCGACTCGCGCCTTGATTTAAATGATTGCATTTCTTGGTGGGTTTGCTTAGCTTATTGTCAATATCTTTACACCTCTTTTTAAGACTTAATTTAAAAAGTTTTTCTTTTCTTCGTAATTAAAATTTAAAAGCAATACTTCACCGCTGCGAAGCCCCTCTAGCGCTGACATCCGAGGTTCGATTACCGTAAGCGAGTGCAGTGAGTGTGTACGCCTGATGAGCCAAGAATAAGGGGGGAAAGACGTGTCGCGTACTCTTTGCATTATTTGACAGTAAACTATTTTCAACCATTCTATGATCTGCTTCTCACAACTGAAGGCACCGTGGCTGATGTTACCTCACTTGCTGGCCAACCATAAGCGTTACCTGGTAGGTAACCAGCCACTCACTTCACTCCCTTACGGGAATCGAACCTTGGACGTCAGCGCTACAGGCGAAGCCCCTAAAATTGCGCCACGGCGTGTGGTTCGTTTATTTGACAACATGTAGATCGGGGTAATTAAATTCACGGCATTCATAGTCTGATTCACAATCTGATTGTATGGGTGGTTACTTACCAGGTAACGCTTATAGTTGGCCAACAAGTCAGCTCGAAGTGATCACTCGAGTGAAGGCAGCTTCACAAAAAAACAGATCCTTAACAAACTGTTATTAGTATATTTTCCCTCAATTTAAAAAGATTTTCTTTTCTTCTTAATAAAAATTTAAAAGCGGTACTTCGCCGGTGTGAAGCGCATGGATTTGACCGACTGACACATACAGACATATTCATGAGTGCAGGTACTTCGGAAAGAAAGCACCGTGTAAACCTAAACTTTAAATTAAGTTCATAGACCTACAAAAGGTTGCCATTGATTTGAGGCAAGATTGCTTTTCTCCTGTACAACTATACGTTGTATTCTCAAGAGTGTGCTTGCACGGCTTCGGAAATATATATATATATATATATATATAATATATATATATATATATATATATATATATATATATATATATATATATATATATATATATATATGCATGTATGTCTATATATATATATATAAGCTTATAAGTACTGCCTTACTTCTCTTTAAGAAAGGAAGATGTAATGATACTTGATTTAAACGATTCCATGTCTTGCTGGGTTTGCGTAGCTTATTGTCAATATCTTTACACCTTTTTTTAAGACTTATTGACTGAAACGGGCTTTCACGAAAAAAGTTAGGGCTTTGCTACAGGATACACCCTCCACAAGTTAAGCAAGTAAAAATAAAAGTATATATTTCTGTTTTATTTAAACCTTTTAAGTTCGTATGCATAGCCCCATTTGGCTGTTTTAGTTTTTTTTTTTCTTTCTTCAGTAATATTTAATCTCCTTAAAGAAAAAGAACATATACATTTTACTTTTTTTGTATCTCTTTAGTAATATTTTAGTGTTAAAGGATAACCAGTATTTAAACCTTTTATGTTACTTTATAAAATTATTTTACACCATGTTGAAAAATTAATAAGAAAGCTACATATTTTGGCAGCTGCTGCTTTAATTTTCAATGAAATGAAAAAAGCTCTCCAAGAGAAAACCTCAATGAAGAAGAAAAAAGGAGAAACCCTCATTTATAAAGGTTTGCTGCAGATGACTTAACTGAAAATAAATGAATAGTTCCTATGTGTATAATACATATTTATCTATTTTACTTATGCCTTTATTCCATCAACTTGCAACATCTGAGGTACAATTTGTTACATTACGTTTGTTTTTTGCAGCACAGGCAGGTGAAGTGACTTCCTCAGGGTCACACAGTGGTGTCAGTACCAGGATTTGAACTGACAAGCTCCGGGTTTACTGAAATATTACTGAAGAAAGAAAAAAAAACGAAAACGGGCAAATAGGGCTATGCATACAGATGTCCATCCATCCATTATCCAACCCGCTATATCCTAAATACAGGAGCCAATAAGTAGATATGTATATATACAGTATATATATATATATATATATATATATATATATATATATATATATATATATATATATATATATATGAATGTATGTATATATGTATATATATATGTCTATATTTATATGTATATATATATATATATATATACATATGTAGATATGTAAATTTGTATATATATATATATATATATATATATATATATATATGTATATGTGGATGTGTATATGTATATATATGTATATGTAGATATGTATATATATGTATATATGTTTATGTATATATATATGGTTACATAACCTTTTTAACACACTACTTTTCCGCTGCGAAGCGCGTGTATTTTGCTAGTATATATATATATATATATATATATATATATATATATATACATATATATGCTGTATATAATATTGTCACACAAATGAGACATACTTGGATAAAGGTTTGGGGCAGCCACCCGTATAATATGGTATCCTGGCTGCAAAGTCGTTTTTCTGAAATAAACAGCACTGATGTGCATACAATTGAGTCCAAGACAAGACTGAGGAATTAGGAAAAAGGGCAGGGTTTTAAAGGGGAAGACAGGAAGTGAGGTCATAAGGATCAGGGTCGTGTTCGTTCTCCATTGGTTCGAGTCTGGACGTGACGTCAGGGGGCCGGAGCCAGTAAGGTCTCCTTCCATTGGCTCAGTCCCGGAAATGATGTCACGAGAGCCAGGTGTAATCTCCTGGGAATGGTCTGCAGGCAAGAGAGAAAAAGAGTCAGTGCACTCTGCCACCTACCGGCATGTCTCAGAACTGCCGTCACTCAAGCCCTTTAGCTGCCTCCCATGCGCACCTGTGTGACAATATATATATATATATATATATTATATATATTATATTACTTTTATTTGAACAATACAGTGCACAAAGCACCCTCCACTCCACAATACTCATAAATCAATAAACAAACCACAATAATCAATAATCAATCCTCCACACTTCCAGACACTTCGCCACCCTTCCTCCCAGCTCAGCTCAGTGTACTGGTTTCCCAGAGTCCTTTATATAGTCCCTGACCCGGAAGTGTTTCTCCCTTCTGTCCATGTGATCATGAACACTTCCAGGTCGGATAAAAAGCTCCTTTCTTCAATCCGGAAGGACGTCGTTTCCTCTTGTCATGTGATCATGACGCACTTCCAGGTTATAGGGCAAGTAAGAGTCCGGCAGCCTCCCCACAGCGACTCCTGGTGGTCCCCATGGTATCCAGCAGGGCTGTGCATATAAACTACAAAGTCCATGAGGCCCTGCTGGAATTTGGGGAACGTCCACGCTGTTGGGAGAGCTCCACCTGGCGGCCTGGGGGTGAGGGCCGGAATATTTAGCCGGCCACCCACCACAATATATATATATATATATATATATATATTTATATATATAAATATACACACACTACCAGTCAAAAATCTCCGCACAGAAATGTTTTTGGTACAACACGATACCTTTTTATCAAGATACTATTAAAATGATTTAAAAATATAGCCGAGCTATGAATATGAAAGCTTTTCGAAATGAAACGGCTTTCCTTTCTAAAGAAATGTGTCAGTCTACTGTTTTTTTTTGTTTTGTTTTGTTTTTTATTTTGCAGAATGATAGCTAGTCCGTGTGGAAGACTGCCAAGAAACTGAAGATTTCAAACAAAGGTGTCTATTACTGTCTTGACAGAAGAGGATGAGCTAGATCTGACCAGGAGAGAAAACGAGGGGGAAGGCTCAGATGTACAGCTGTATAAGAGGATAAGAACATCAGAGTGTGTGGCTTGGGAAATAAATGCCTTAAAGGTCCTCAGTTTGCTTCTTTCTTAAATACCAGGCAAATACTAATGTCATCTGAAATAGGGAAAGACCAATTCCTGGATGCTGACCACAATACACTTTCCCTGTCATCTTCCATCCAATGTTTGTATTCTTTTGTGGATTTTATTTTTTTCTTTTCTTTTTCTTTGAAACCCTGTCTGTAAGGCCTTGTGAAAAACAGTGTGTGTTACCCCTGATATGGCATCAATTTATTGATAGTTTAAATTCTCTGTACTCTCCAAAATGTAGTTAAACATTATACATTCAAATTTATAAATGTAATCCCTTAGGTTACATGTTTATTTTAAGAACATACCATTTAAATTATACTTAATTTATATATAGTTGCATACACTTTCACATTTAAAGAATATAAAGAATATGTCTTCTCTGCATTGAAATGCTACTAAAGCACCTACAAAGTGGTAAGCACTTTTTGGTTAACAGACCAGTCACAAAGTCTCATACTATTAATGTATGATTGTTGTATTATGGCCATGGTTTTGTCCTGATTTGTATTTATCTCTTGCTGTAGTGCTATTTTTGCAATGTTTTGCGTTGTGATTTTTTCATGTTATTTCCTTTACTTTTGTTTATTATTTGTTAATTGTGCACTTTAAAGTTACTTCCATGCCTTGTGTTCTGTGGGTAGTACCCCAAGAGGCAGGACCACCCTGACATCACTACTCCTGCGACTTCCTGGTGACTAAGCTCAGAAGAAAGGAGCACAGGCAGTGTTGCATTGAGTTTAGTGGAGTAGTTGTAAGTATTGTGTTTTCTTTAATTTTGATCCTGTGGCTTACAACTATTTCTGCTCTGGTAATTGGATTATTTTTTTGGATTGTGTGGGAGTTTTTTCTTAGTATTGCATTATGGGTAACTACCTTTGTGCTCCTTTTGTGTCCTTTAATATTTTATTCCCCTTTAAAAATACATTTATTCATTAATAAAGATTCCTTGTGTGAATTGTTTCCATAATAGCCACAGTTTTCATGGTTTCTCCCTCTTGTAAGGCATTTTTTTTTTGTATTTTGAGACTCTAGGGTATTTCTTAAACTTTAAAAGCCACTTTCCCCATCTTTCATCTTTGGCTGACGTCTCAGCTAGAGGGTGAGGACTAGTTGGGATGGGGTGAGCTTCTCCTGAAGGCTGGATAGTAAAGTTCCTGGCCTGTTTTTTGTGACACTTTTGGAGGCCTCACACCCTTTTGTCATGTTAATGACTCCCAATTATAACAGTGCTGTTATATCTTAAAGAAAAACAACACATAAACAGGGTCACTGCCTTTCTAATATGTTTTTCATCTAAATATAAGGTGTTGCCATTTCCTATGTTTTATATTGATACTTGCAGATTTCACTAGTTTAGATGTTTAATTGAAAGTTGTAGTTTGCGCAAAAAATACAATCTTAACACATAAGATTTCTGTGTCATGTAACCATCATGGTGTTATGGTCAAGCCAAGGTTCCTTCCCTGGTTCATGTATGAATTGCTTCTTTGTTCATTTTTCATTATTGTTCATTGTTTCACATTATTTTCTATAATGTTGTTCTGCTCCTTTATTATTTGTCTGACTTATCTGTTAATATTATTCTGTTTTATTATTATGTTGTATCCATGTGTGATCTGAGGTTCTCTTATTTTTCTTGTATTTTTCAGGTGGATCCCCAAGAGGCATGGCCAACCTGGCACACTGGCCATTTCAAGCATTCATTTGAATGCATTCTGCTGGATTTTGGAGGTTCTCATGAGTATTGTGATTTTCTTTGACTTTTTCATCTGGTTTTTGACTTTTACTCCCATTTCTCAAAGTATTCTTGTGGTGTTCAATTTGGAATTTGTTTGCCTTGGGTTACCTCTTCAGGCATTTCCTTTTTTGATGATTTTTTGCTCTGTTGAAAATTTTCTTGATTTTCTTTTTCTTTTTCATTTAATGCATTCTCTTTAGGCCTTGCACTTTACAAGGCAGGAGCTGACAGTGATCCCCCACTTAGTGAGGGATTTTGAATGTATTTTTGGATCAATTACTGAATATATTTTGATAGTCAAGTGCATTTTGGCCCAGTGCAGGCTGAAGTCATCCACTCAAATGGAAGCCAGGCTGCCCTTTGATGCACCTTCTCTGGGCAGGTTGGTGAGATTCAGGCCTGTTTCCCTGGCTGATTTTGAAGGCCTCACATCACTTTGACCACAACAATTAACAACATGGCAACGCATCAATAAAGGAAGACAATAAAATGGTATTGCCCGTTACACTACCAAAATGGTATTGTGTAGGATCTAAATGAAAACAATTATTAATAATGCACAATATCAATACAAATCCATGACAGAAGCCACCTCAGTTCTGAAGGCACATGAACCTGGAGTCTGATCAAAATTTGGGACTAAGGCCCAAGCAGCAGAAGGAGAAGAAAGAGCTAGAAGTTTAGAAAGGGTGTGCCTTTTTCTGCATTGCACTTGGGCCAGGACCCCCACCTGACAAACCAGCCCAGAGAGAGACTGGGGGTTATTGTTTTCAAATTCTGTTTATTTTCTACTCTTGTGCTGTCTCTTGTGTTTATTCGAACAATAAACGGTCATTCTTTGGAATGCCTTTTGCATTTATGTCTGGGTAAATTAGATTGCCGTAAAGGGGTAATTTTCTTTAACAGCCGATTAAAGTGTTTTAATTGTTTCTATCAAAGCATAGCAGATCAGGTTAAAATGTTAACTGTTCATTATTCATAAATATAAGATAATATGTAAACACATTGAAGTTTATTTTTTGAGGTAACCTGTGACTGTAAACTATATATGTTGTGCTTCTTTGTAGCTTATTTCATGTGAAGCAGGAATAAGTGCCTGAAGTGATCATATTCTAAACTCCACATTGTGCCAACTTGACAAGTGATACATTCTTTCATTAAAAAACAAGCCGAGTTTATTATAACTAAGCATTAGTTTTATACTAAGGTATGTGGGAAAACAAGGAAAAGGAAGGAAAAAATAAGAGCTTTTATTGAACTACGCAGTGTGTAAATAAAGAATTTGTCACAAGGATCTGCCAGCTGCTACAGGCTGACCTTGAAGCGATCCTGTATATGGCTGTGTAGTTTGCTTTCTATCTGATATCAATAGCTCTAATACTGAGTACAAAAGAATGAGACTAGTTCAGTCCACATGCAAACAAGCTGGCACATTTCTTCTGGGGCAATAACCTATTCCCAAACTTTACAAATGGCAGCTGTTGGAGCACAACAACAGGATACCACACAGCAGTTTCTAACTGTTGACTGATAACAAGTCCACTAAAGAAAGAGCCAATGGGGCATTAATGAATGCTGACAGAATAATCACAGACACTCCTTAAAGATTGGCCATTTGGGTCACATTGGTGAAATATAGAAACATACTACAGTTCTTTTTATCAGCAAAAGGTTTGAGGCTTGGTATGGTCCTGTTTAGAGTGCTTTACATGTTACCAGTAATACAAAACAAACACATGAAAATTTTCACTGAGTATTGCCTACAAAATAAAACAGACACAAAACAAACTATAGGCTGTGTCTAGCCGGACAAGGCAATAACTGAAAAATGAAAAAAATATAACTTCTAGTTCATCTTACCTCATTTTTGTTAATCTTCTATTTTTATAAAAGTCAATGTGTGTATGTATGTATGTTCCAGCATCACTTCCGAATGGCTGGAGCAATTTTCATGACACTTGGTACACTTGTTTCTCATTGGTCGACTAAAAATACTGTAGGGTGACATCAGCCCTAATCCACCCCTTCTGGGTAGAGTTGGGGTGATCTTGCATTTCCCATCGGGATTAATAAAGTATCTATCTATCTATCTATCTATCTATCTGTCTTGTATGCACGTTATCATCCAGTTGACACTCTGAATGACCACCAGAGGGCGAACTGGAGGTGACTGCCAGTACTCTTTATGTTTGAGCAGCACCGCGCCCCTGTTACTTTTGAAATTAAATTGAGTTGGCCGGTTCTGAGCCTCAACTGGATGATAACATACATACAAGACCGCAAGACAACCACATTAGTGAGTCTTCATTGTTTGTTAATTTATTTATATTTTTAAAGTTGTGGGTTTTTTTAATTATATTTTTCTCAAATAATTAAAAAAAATTCTTTATTTTCCTCCCGGGCCACACCGGGTATTTCAGCTAGTGTTCTAAAAAGAAACAGTGTTGCTGGCTTTTGCATTTCTCCAGTCAGTGGAGGGTGTGCTCTGATGATACCTCTTAGGATTTAGAACTTCACTTATGCTCTACAGCCTAGTGGTTGCAATGCTGCATTTTGCGTTTCTGTTAACTGTGCTTAAGTGAGGCAAATAATGTAAAAAACTTTTGAGCAGTACCAGAAGGCACTGTTGTTTCTTTATAGGGTTTATGTTATTTTTGTAGGTTTTTTAATGGATAACAATGACTAAACATGAAAATAATAATAATCAAATGAATGTGATATATTTTGTTCAGCCCCAGCAAACATTTTTTAATTCAGTTGGTTTATACTGTGCTTTGTGATTAACTTACTTGAATGTACAAGACAAAGGGAACCATTTCAGTTCAATAATACTATACCTTATATGCTATTGATCAATTGTTCTTTTCTGTATTGGTCTGGGCTCAGTAGGAACATCTGCTCGATTGATTATTTATGCTTGGCAACAAGATGTCCTTGAAAAGGGGACTCATTCCTGATAAAGCTTCTTCTGAAAGAGCCATGAGTCAGGATTTAATGTTGTAAGTACATAAACATAAAAATGTTCATAGTATAATGTACATATTTTGGAACAGATTTTGAAAGTTTCAACATATCTTTTGAAATATTGCATTAATAATGTAATATTGCGAAAACCACTAAATGCTCTCTTTAATATGAAACACGCATAAGTTTGTGTTTGTTTGTTAACGCTTTTTATGTTGTTTATTCAATGTCATGTTAATTCTTTATTATTTAGTTTTCTTAGTACTTAAATGTAAATACTACATTTCTGTTGCTTTAATTGTATTAGTTTAAAGTGATACTTCATGCAGTGAAATGATGCAATAACGTATTAAGATTATTGCAGTTGTGTTAGTTGTAATTGAATTTGTGTTTTAACTTGTGCAAATGTGACTTATTGTGCAAACTGTAGAATAGAACACAGTAAAGACAGAAGGTGTAAATGTATGTTAATGTAAATGTGTTAAGAGAATTGGATGATTATTTTAGGACATTATTATTTTTACACTTGAATATGTTTATGTGACATTGAATGTGTTTATAAGTTGTCAGTAATGTTTTAAATTCTCTTTTCACACTATTATGCTTATACTTATGAATGTAACACAGCATGAAAATTTGGAAAAATCACTCAGGAGTTAAAGGGGAACCCACAAGCTAATGGACAGTATTATGTGATACCTGATTGATCAGCTTTAATTTTCCCACTAAAAAGCTGAACATGGATTCATCCACTTTCTAAATCTGTCTTCTCCTCCTACGTGGTTGCAGATGCCTGAAATGATTCTGACAAATGCAAGGCAGAGAAGCAGAATGTGAGCCCACTTTTGGGCACACTAGGGGATAATGGAATAGTTTAGAGTCACTACCCAACCGAACCTTACATATCTTTGGGTTGTGGAAGATAAACTGAAATAGCCTAAAAAACACGCATCTAAATTTTGATTAGTAGGATGGAAATTTAGCCATTATGAGGTTTTCCCAGTGTACCCAAATTTTATTTTTGCTGATAGATAGACAGAACTTTATTTGTCCCCCGTGGAAAATCTGACTTTTTATAGATGCTGTTTAAATAAATAAATACATAAATAGGTAGATAAGTGAGTAAATAAATAAATAAATAGATATACACACACTTTGGTCTGAACACAAACCAGAATGACTGTAAAGAAGAGTGAGGCATTATGCAGACATATTGCTGTTGGTATAAAGGAGCCCCAGTAGTGTTTCTTGACACACTTCTGCTGAATGATCTGTGGCTAAAAGTCTTCAGTGTTAGTGTGTCAGAGAGATGATGTGCACCATTGTTCATAATGACACTGAGTTTTTACTGCTACTTTCCAGGGGGTCAAGATTGCATCCTATAACTGAGCTTTCCCTTTTAATTAGCTTGTTGAGTCGGTGGACCTCTCTTGAAGTGGGTATCAGCTCAGCACACCACAGTCTACAAAATTTCGCTGGCCATCACAGAGTTATAGAAGGTTTGAAGGAAGTCACTTCCCACATTAAAGGAATGCAGTGTCCTAAGTTAAAAGAGCCTGCTCTGCCCTTTCTTATGTAGTTTCTTTGTGTTTCCGAGACCAGTCCAACCTGTCATTAATGTGGATCCCCAAGTACTGGTAGGGAGTGGACCCACCGCTACATCCATTCCTTGTAACAGTGACTGGACACAGAGGCTCTTTGGTGCGGTGAAAGTCAATACAAGTTCCCTTGGTTTTGCTGATTTTAAGATGCAGACCAGATTCCTACACTCTTTTTGATCCCCTTTATCAAGTACACCACATAAGTACAGAATTATCTGAGAATTTCTGCAAGTAACGGTGACCTGGTGTGATATTATAGCCTGAGGTGTACAGGGTAAAGACAAGAAGGAGACAGCACTCTTCCTTGTGGGTGCTCGAGTGATGCCTCACATCCTTATCAGAAACACAGTACTTGAGGTCTCACAAAACTGCGGTCTGCTTGACAGATTAGCCCATTATCAAGGATACTCTTGGTTCGTGCCACCTGCTTATCTCTGAGCTTACTGTACCTCTTAGTAGGGATGGCTGGATGGTATTGAAGGCACTGGAGAAATCAAATAACACATTCCTGACAGTGCTGCCAGCTTGTCTGGGTGAAAATAAGCCTTGTCGAGCAGATAGATAATTGCATTCTCCACTCCAGTTTTTGCCCAATAGGCAAACTGCAGTGGGTCCAGGTGGTCTACTATAAGAGAACAATATAGTCCAGGACCAGTCACTCAAAAGTCTTCATCATGTGAGATGTAGTGCCACTGGTCTGTAGTCATTAGGTTGAAGGCGCCTGTCTTCTTTGGAACAGGGACAATGCAGGATATTTTCCACAGCAGTGGCACTTTCTTAAGCCTTAGGTAGAAACTGAGTAGGAGACAGAACTCAACACAAAATTGGTCAGCACAAGCCTTAGGAGCTCAAGGACTGACTCTACCTGGTCTGCTGATTGGCAGAGGTTGACTCATCACTGGCCATTCCAGTTCACATTGTAGGAGCAGTTGATATTGTAGGGATGTAGTGGGGAGACTGGTCATTTGAAGAAGTTGTTGGTAGTGGGAGGGAAAATCTATTAAAAAATTGAATAAGACTGTTAGCGTTTGTCCTAGTTGACCACCTGGCAATTTGCCTTTGTTTTTGAAACAAAGCTTTTCATATTGACATTGTCCTGCTGTAATCTTCAAGCTTCACTGGTCTGACTCTTTTTCATACTGAATTTTGAGAGTGTAAAATATCTTTACATTCTTCCTTGCATGCATTTTCTTAACCAACTAAATACAATTGTAGAGATAAATCAAGCTGTTTAATTCAGAAGGCACAAACGATCTTAGATGTTCAGTTTCTTCAACATTACATTTGCTTTCAAATGGTTCTACTAGAATATTTGCATCCATCTTTGTTTGACACCCAGGTATATTTTTTGTTCATGCCACTTTCCCTTTAGTTACTGTTGTTCTCTTCCTGTAAAACAGAAAAATATTAGAACTGGTACATAAATTACTGTCATTATCGTAATTATAACCTTTGCACACTTATGCCAAGGCTGTAATGCCAAGGTATAAAATGGCAGACTTTAAGGTGAAAATCACCTGGGTCAGGAGATGAAGCCCCAGTTAGTCACAACAAGCAGGAGTCTAAACCAAGAAGATCAGAAAACATGAATCAAATAAACCGGCAATATTTTCATTTTTTCTTATCCTAGTACTAAAATTAATGACATCTACAAAATAAGTACAGAAATTAATTCAATATGCTCCCAGACACTCAGACCTTTTAACTATCTTGGAAAAATGTCATAATCAGGCTTATGATTTGTTTTGTAATGTTCCTTGGTCCTAAAAGTTATTATATATAGTTCCTGTCATTTTGAAGATCAAGGAAACTATTGATAATTTTCATTTTTTGTTCCATTGTGTTGAATGAGATTTCACATTCACTACACTACACTATTTTGTTTTACTTGTAGGTGTCACAATTCTAGGATAAATTTAACAATTGCTATGCTGGTGCTAGTCTTCACAACCAGGATTGTGAGATATGTGATGTCATTACTACAACAACATAAAGGTGCCTTACACATCCTTGTCATTCAACAAACCCTGGGCAGGGGTGCCAGCCCACCACAGGGGCGCACAACCACACACACACACACCAAGCACATACTAGGGACAATTAGAATCACCAATCCACCTAACCTGCATGTCCTTTGGACTGTGCGGAGGAAACCGGAGCGCCCGGCGGAAACCCACGCAGACACGGGGAGAACATGCAACTCCATGCAGGGAGGACCCGGGAAGCGAACCCAGGTCTCCTAACTGCGAGGCAGCAGCGCTACCACTGCATCTTTCTTATTGTTAATTTCGGAGTTATTGGTTTATGACAACTTTTTCTGCTTGCTGACTATAAATTATGTCTCGTGTTTCATTTTTTGGCTGCGGTTTTGTGTCCTTTTTTTGGCTTACCCACTCTCTTCTTTGACCTCAATTCTAACTACATGTCCTGATATTTATTTTAATTGAGCCTTTGTGACCACTGTTCGAATTCTGACTTGTTCATCGCCATTTCCTGATTCCCTTCTCTCCTGCAAAATTCCTGTCGCAATGTTCAAGCAGTACATGTACCTTTTAAAACAACAATATTGCCTAAACCTCCCCCATATAAGCCTAGGCATTGGCTTAGAATCCTATGAAGGTAGTCTTTTATAGATGCCTGAAACAGGTCCAATTGGTTCTGTTTAATCAGCACATCATGCAGATTTGCACCTATTAGATTTTATCATTAAATGGTGGTACTTGAATATACTCTGCTGCCTCTATTACTCAGTTTTTGTTTTATAATTAATCATTGTGTTATTCTATTACTGTATTTACTAATGTGTTCCTTGTTTTAGTTTACAGCTTAATTTAAAACACATTGAGTGGGTGTTTTAGGCTTTTTCATGTCTGTGTCTACTGAGTCAGTTGTAGCAACATACAGTATAGTCAATTTCTGCTATCCGCAAGGGTTACATTCCCAAAAATCCCCATTGATACAGGAAAACATCAATACTGAACCATTGATCCTACGGGAAAAATGGGATTATGTTCTGATGGAAAAACCATTTGGGGAAAAGGACCTGTAAGGAGAGACATGGTCATGCAAATGTGATGGCCCTCCACTATTAGCCTCAGTAAAGAATCCTACCACAGTTTCACCTGCAGAAACCTTCTTATGACTGTCTTTTTTTACTCTACAGTCAGGTTTTAAATCTTGTAGATACTCTGCCAGAGGCTGCAAGTGACTGTAACAGAGCCATTTCAAGGACTTATCTAAACCATCCAGTCAGTAGTAGTGAGGAGCAGTGTGTACAAAGAGCAGGGACTTAATCAGTGCACGCTTATGACCTGTACTTACTGGGAATTCTTCATTTATGAGGAACTATTGAAAGCCACCAGTCCTCCAACACAAACAGGGTTCAACAGCTTACCCATTCCTTCCGACTTCAGAAAGACACACCTCATTATATTGTGCAGGCAGCCTTAGAAATCTAAGGGCTTTACAGATTTCTTATTTCCTCAATCTTGCATTTCACTGTTGCACAATAAGCCTCTCAGAATTTTCTTCTGCTGTGCATGGCTTCAAAATAGAATCCCCCGATGTTCATTCCCCAAACCCAAACCACAGTCATGATTAGAAACATGGGTGTCACAAAGCGAGTTACACTTTTTTAATAGCAGATAACAAATCTGCAGGATTGGAAAAATTCATAGAGTGAGAAGTTACTGTTGTAAGTGCTATGGTGGACCCTTACCAGGCCTGGAACACATAACAGAAAGACAACATGAGAGGAGTCATAACCAGCTGGGATGGAGCTGGATTTTTATCCCAGTCGACGGGAAAGGTTAGTGAATGGACCCCAGTACAACAGATAACGGTGCTCCACTGGTGTGGACCCAGTCTGGACATCTGCAAGGATCCATGGATTTGTAGTCCTGAGAGACAACTCTGTTCGGGTCCTTGTGTGCCGTCAGAGGACACTGTAGGGAGAAGGACTCCTTGTTTCAGGGGCGCTTCCTTTTGACCTGGAAATGCTTCCATCGGGCTATGCCCTGGCACTGGACATAATCTTGGGTCAAACATAAAAGAAAGACATCTGACCCCCTCCAGTTGAGTCAGAGTCTGTCAGCAGAAAGCAAAGCTCACCTGGAAGTGGAAAATGAGTATTGTTAATTGGATGCTGTGGTGTGGACTGTAAAAAAGTATTTGTAGAATAAAATAAATATTTATTTTACACCGGGCACTATCTTGGTGTGGTTGTGTCTGGGGTTTTTGGGGCTCAGTGGCGCCCCTGTCTTTCCCACTGTATATGCACACAATGCTTTTTGAAACAAGTAGGTAAAAAACAATTTTTTATAAAATCAGTGGATTGTTTGTATAGGCATTTCAAAAGGGAAAATGACATTGAACATGGCCCAGTGTCAAAAATATACAACTGTCCATATCCTGGAGAGGCAGAAGTGTTAGCGTACAGTGGAGAGATTTGGTGATAAATTTGCCTGTGTATTTTAAAACAGTATGGTCCGTGGCCAGGAGGTTGAGTTATCTGTGCACCCATGGAAGCAAACGCTAGAGAAGAGTTGTATTCTTGAATGTGTTCACGATAATTTTTAGCCTCTGATGTTTGCTGTGTAAGAAGCTGTTGTAAAGACACAGGTGGCTCCCGCAAGCGTGGTAAAGCTACTTTACCGTTGTGGCAGCACCTCAAGTACTTGTTGGATATATTACGCTCAGCAGGCCAGTATAGTGCATGACATGGAAGACGACGAATAGGAATCGAGAAATGCTGTGTCGGCTGCGTGTGGGCGGGGCTGGTTTTGAAGTGGAAGCAGGACGAACCAGAAGAGAAATATATATAAGAGATTAGTAAAATGGGTGCCGCATTTTTTTGTTCTATGGTCTTTTGGGAGTCAAGACTAGACAGTGCAAGCCAGAGTTATACAAAGTCCAGCAATGTTTACTTTTAGATTACAAATTACTTCTTGCCACTATAATTTGAAAAAAGAAAGAAGATCTTGAGCTTCGATGATGTGATGTTTCAAGGTTTACAATGAGCACCTCACTTGTTCAGATGCTTGCTATGAAACAACATCCAGTCAGGGCTGGCTCTAGCATTTTGTGATGTCGTAGGCTAATCATTAAATGGTGTTCCACACCCAACCAATTGTATTACCCTTTCTATGGCATAAGAGTTTAATAATGTTGGATTATTGTTCTTTTACCATTTCATATAGTTTTATCTTTGTTTCTAATCTGGTACTTTAAATGGATTATGAATTGATTTGTATATTCACATTCATATATGCATTTTATGTTGTGTAAAGGTATACATTTGTTTTAGGGAAGTTCAAAGGAAAATTGCAGTTTACTACAAATATTAATTAAATGAATGTAAATTTGCCTTAGCATTTTAAACCTGAGTATATTTTATTTAAAAATGCATAAACACAAGACTATATAAATGTAACAGTAACAAACAGGTTAATTGCTTGATGGAATTTTTATTAACTGGAAAAAGTAAAAACAGGAATATGTTTTATTAAAAATATTTACACCCATAACCACACCACATAAAAATACAAATCACTGAAATTCAAAACTGCTTTATTTCTTAACTTCATCATTGCACATTTAGAAACTATTTCTTTTAAATCCATTGTTTGGGCTTGTTCACTTTTTACTGATGAAAAATTATATGAGTCATAAGGACAGATATAATCTGTTGTGGTACCCGGCGGGGTTTATGCCAGGCCGGGATGCCTAGGAGGACCGGAGGAGGGCTTGTGCCTCCTACAGAACATGAGGGGGCGTCCTCCCTGGTTGCTGTGGGGGCCACGGGTACAGAGCTTGGAAGCTCAACCCTGTAGGGGCCCGTGGTCACTGCCAGGGGGCGCCCCCGATGCCTTGGGAGCCCTGGATTTCAGTACTTCCGCCACACCTGGAAGTGCTGGGGGGGAAGAGTATTGGGGACACCCGAGGACTTCCGGATACACCGCTAGAGCTTCCGCCACACAGGGGTGTGGCTACAGAAGCCCTTAGTATGCACCTGGAGTCCATCTGGGGTGTATAAAAGGGACCGCCTCCCTCCAGTCAGGGGCAAGAGTCGGGTGGAAGAGGACGAAGCTTGGTGAAGAGGAGTGGAGGTGGACCAAAGACTTGGAGAAGGCATTGTGTTGTGACAAGGACTTAAGGGGTGATTGGTGCTGCGGCACTGGGTTAGTGCACTTCTGGAATGTATATAATGTACAATAAACGTGTGTGTGGTGAAACCAACATGTCTACCTGTCTGTGTCCGGGCTGTTCCCCACTGTATAAACCACATATATAGTATGTATGTGTTACGGTTTGACTGCAAATTGCACATATCTGCCACCTGTGCATCACATGATCCATTTCTGTCTCGTGATTATAGCTACACATCAGTGCTTCGGATTGGTGGAAATTTTCTCCTGACTGTAGTTCAACCCAGGAGTCCAGCCAATTACTACCAGGTTAAATATCGCCAATCTTCAGTATCTTTTGGTGGATGAAAACAAACCTTTGTTTATTAGTTACTGACAAATTCAGTGCAAAAATCTGACAGGTGGCAATTGGTTCCTTTGGTTTCTTGATTCCTTTTTTTATTTTGATTTACTTCTCTCGGTTTTACCTTTTTCTGCTTCATCTTTCTGGCTTCCGACTACAGCTTGTTCCAGTTGACTATTCTTTGGCAAAGTGTACTCAATTTCTTTTCAATCTTTAAACTCATTACAGTCCCCTTGGACATTGTCCCTTAGTGGTATGTGGTTTCTATACAAACATACATAATATATAATTTTCACTAATTTCACAAATTATTCACATTAATACTAATACATAATAATTATATTTATGTTAATATAAAACAGGCATAATACGCAGTATTAAATATGCAACTCAAAAATTGCCAAGGTTGTAAAGTGTATGGTGACCAGTTTAGCGATTAGACAGAACTCCATCTTCTTTTTGTTCACCACATTGTCAGCATTCATCACAGGTACACAGATGATTCTTGAAAAACTGGCCATGAAGGCAATTCACTTGCAAAATAAAAGAAGAAATGTCAAGAAAAATAAATGTATTCAAAATCTGCATCAACTAAATATTAATAAGGATGAAAAAATAAGATAAAGAACAAACATTTTGAAAGGGAAACAATATACTAAAGCAACATTTAAAGTGGGCGGCACGGTGGCGCAGTGGGGTAGCGCTGCTGCCTCGCAGTTAGGAGACCCAGGTTCGCTTGCCGGGTCTTCCCTGCGTGGAGTTTGCATGTTCTCCCCCGTGTCTGTGTGGGTTTTCCTCCGGGTGCTCCAGTTTCCTCCCACAGGTCCAAAGACATGCAGGTTAGGTGGACTGGTGATTCTAAATTGGCCCTAGTGTGTGCTTGGTGTGTGTGTGTGTTTTGTGTGTGTCCTGCGGTGGGTTGGCACCCTGCCCGGGATTGGTTCCTGCTTTGTGCCCTGTGTTGGCTGGGATTGGCTCCAGCAGACCCCCGTGACCCTGTGTTCGGATTCAGCGGGTTGGAAAATGGATGGATGGATGGACATTTAAACTATGAACCTGTTCTTGAAGAAAGTAATGAAAAATGGATGTTCAACATAAAGTGAGCCTCTGTAAAGCTGGATGTGGTGCAGCATGCTAAATTTATGGTAAAGTACTGGCAGCTGTGGTTGCCAGAATTTTACTGTAAAAAATAAGGTGACAATATTTTTAGGGCTACGGTATAACTTTGTAGTAAATAACTATTTTTTCTTTAAAACACATTCCAATAGAAGTGAATGTTTAACCATAACCTAAAATCCATGCACTAAATATGCTAATCAATAAACTATTACAAAATATTACCATGATCAAACACCAGTACACAGTTTGCATCAGTAGAGTAACAACAATTAACAGCAAACATGTATCATTTAATTATATACATTAAAAAGAATTCAGTGTTTAAGGAAGTAATGGCGCATTCTCTGGTGGAGAAGTAAAGTTTGCTTTTGTGATGTATGGTGTCCTACAGGTGACCTGGCTTATTGAATACAACACATCATAAATCAGCTTCCATAACCTCAAAAAACCTTCAGCAGGCTGGGAAAAATACGTCTGCTAACTTTGTTTAAGTTTGTTATCCTATTGTTCAAAGGTATGTGGTCCACCAGGAACAATATGGTAAAAGTTGGCATTTCCTTATGCAAATATCGTAATATCGGTGTTACTGAAACAGCACTTTACTATTTCACATTTTGCAGTTGTTTACCTTTGCTATTTAAAAGTTTTACACTGCAAAATTAACAGCATTTTTTTCAGTGTAACTGTAATATATCAATAAACAATATGTAGCATATTTTGGTGGTAGAAAAATATTGATTTTACAGAACTTGGCTGTAAAAAATAATGAAATGTATTGTTTAAGATATACAGGTAATTTTCAGTAGAACATAAGGTAACTTTCCTTTTTTTTCAGAAAAGGTATTTTACTTTCACCATTTACAGTATTTTTACTGTTAACTTTAACTGACATTTTTTACAGTGCACTCCAACAATACCACTGTCCAACTTCCATTAACTTGATAATATTGTATTGTGCACAGGAAATGAACAGACAGGTGCACATACAGACACACATTGACATCATCCAGGACATGCCAGTTTAAGCCCTTAGACACCCAGGTGTATTTATTGTTTAATATCAGCACACACAGATCAAAAAATCACACGGCTGTTAGGGGCCACAGTGAACACCAACCTAAGTAATAAATACGCTGCTAAATACTGGTACAAGTCTCACCTCACCTAACATTGTCACTCTTCATGTGCATTTTGCTAAAATGTTTTAAATTTCATGCACTAGAGGTTTTTAATTGTAACATCTGACAACCTACACAAGCCCTTTCCTTTTCTAAAAATCCAAGTCAGAATTTGTGTTGTTTAAGAAGATGATGTACCCCTGCATTTAACCGTCCTAGGCAATTGCCTGGTTTCCTTAAATGGTAGAGCCAACTCTGCCCCCAATAACACCTCAGCATACACCTACTCAGCAGGAACTAAAAATCTCTGCACTTCTGCAATACTAGTTGCTCAATTATTTTCATGTGTCTTTTCATGGTGCAATACAAGAATGGCTATTTCTGTGCATGGTTGCATAGTTATACTAAGAAGACTTACAATGTGTGGCATGTGATGTCATTTCCATGATGGGATAAAGGTGAGTGCTGTCCACAGCCTAGTCATTCAATATTATAGATTCTAAAAAAACATGTTGTGTGCTCTCAACTTTAGGTTTCTTACTGTCTGATTGTTGCTTTGAAATTTCAACTATGAATCAGTGGGTGCAACAAATTATGATTTAGATTTTTGGTAACAAATGTAGCTCAGTTTCTTCTTAAGGTCCCTTATACTTAAAATCTGCCTCAAATTTAACTGAGGCAGAAAAACTTCAAAATTTCCAGAGAAAAAAATTCTTGTAGGACTACAGAGTTTGAAGAAGTTGAATCATTTGAGCTTAAGAAAACTAAATACAGGCTGACATGTTACAAGTGTTAAAAAGCCAGTAAGTAGTGCAGAGGCCAGCTGTTACTTTAAAATCTATTCTTCATCATAGTGACTCAGATCAAAGCTTGTTGGGATCATTTCACACAAATCTTAGAATTTTTTTTTTTTTCATACAGAAAAGTACACATTCTTGGAACGAGTTACTAAGCAGTGGAATTGTAAGCAACACCTTGCAGACGTTCACATGTTGATCCTGCAATATTTTTGTTTTAAAGATGTCTGATGATACAGAGAAAGGTCAGAAAGTAGTTTTCTCTGACTTGTTTTTTCTTTGTATGGGAAGCCAGTTAGAAGTATATGGTGAATGGAGACACCATCTTTATGAATCCAAAATCAATGGCAGTAGGTTTATTTTTACTTACTTGCTTTGACATTTTGTATTATTAAATATCATTGTTTTAAATAAGTTTACAGTTTGTAATATCACATGATTGTGCTAATGTTGTAATGTAATAGATGTATTGCATCGGACATTTATTCATTTTGTACTGTTACTTTGAAGTTGTTGGTCAAATCTGTATTAGATAACTTCTGTTAACAGTTAAGTCTAATTGCTGCATTTTGATTTCTATACAGTTTTACTCCTATTTATCTTTGCCTTTTGCACAGTTCAGTAAAGAAGTAATGACACTTATTTCTTGACTTGTACAGTAAATGGAGCTTAACTTGCTTTTTATCTATGTCAACACTTGGGAAATAACATGTAGAAAGTATAGAACATATGCCTTCCTGAAAGCAGGTTCATGAACTACAGCAACAGAAGTTGTGAGAATGAATATTAGCAGCATCGACATGTTCTTCATCCCCTTATATGTAGTTACAATATATAACATGACCACATAGTTTTGCAAAGAACCAGGTAATTGCTCTGTGCTCAGTGGCATCCTCTTGTGGTCACAGTGTATATTTTCCTTGTCAGGGCCACCGTGATTACACAACTGAAAGACTGCCTTCAGCCTTTAAATGGCTTGAACTGTGCATTTCTCTGTAAATACTGATGTTTTGGTTTCTTGGATTTATTGCTTCTGTTTTTGGGTGTTCAATTATTGATTGATTATTGGGATTAGATTGCTATGTTAGGCATACCATTTTTTCCTTGTGTCATTTTTTGTTCTTCTTTTGTGAACTTTAGATAAAATTCTTCATTTAGAATTGTTTTTCATAATAAATGAGTCTTTAAACCAGAAAGAGAGTCTCTAAGCTATTGTTGGACATTTCTGGGATACTTTGGGACATTTAAAAGTATATTTTGAACTTAAAAAGCCAGTATCCAATGTTAGGCCTTTGCAGGTCCATGCCTGTCAGTAATGGATAGGGTCTAGCTGCCTGGGGTAGGGCCATATCTGGGCAGGCTAGTGAAACTCCTGGCCTGTTTTGTAAGACTTTTCAGAAGCCTTGCACTCTTTTGCCACATTTATGTTGTCTTTCTTCAACATTGTGAGGGTCACAAAAAATATATACACCTGTAAATGTTTTATCTCTTTAACACAAAACAAGGACTTGACAAGTTGATTCCCCTGATTTTTTTTTCAGTGTTGACCACGGGCTTTTTTAATCTTAATATAATAAGAATGAAAGAACTGAAAACTGACCATCTGAGACTGAAGGGCACTGGAGACAATTATAGGCAGGAATTGTGACAAAAAGTTTAGATAAAGTTGTTTACTCTTACAAACTGGTGATAACGGGGCAAAGAAAGATGAGTGTCTGCATTTACAACTGTCTGGCTGAGTGATAATTTAATACACAGAGTCCCATGCAGATCCTCTCCTGAAGCAAAATAAAGTAGAAAACAAAGAAATTCTACATATAGAACAGGTTTTTTAGGCAGTGAATGAAAATGATTTCATATTTTATCTATATCTATACTAATAAAAGGCAAAGCCCTCACTGACTCACTGACTGACTGACTCACTCATCACTAATTCTCCAACTTCCCGTGTAGGTAGAAGGCTGAAATTTGGCAGGCTCATTCCTTACAGCTTACTTACAAAAGTAAGGCAGGTTTCATTTCGAAATTCTACGCGTAATGGTCATAACTGGAACCTGTTTTTTGTCCATATACTTTAATGGAGGAGGCGGAGTCACGTATCGCGTCATCACGTATTACGCCTCCTACGTAATCACTTGAACTGAAAACGAGGAAGAGATTTACAGCACGAGTCAAACGCGGGAACGAAGGTAAATGACGTTAATTGTTGAGTGTCTTTTAATACTGTGTAATTGTTGAGTGTCTTTTAATACTGTGTAAGCATACATATTAACACATGTGCAATTAAACGTGTGCATTTACGGGGTGATTTCTCAGGCTTAAAAGCTCGCCTTTTATTAAAAAGGTAAATGCAAAGTCTTTTCATTCTGAAGGGCACAAACCACGTTAGATTTCAGCCGTTAAACGCGCAAAAATGTCGGTACACCAGATAAATAAGCGCAACATATTATCAGTTGTATTGTATGCTTACAATACATATAGAAATGTGTTAATCGTTAACTAATATTATGGGATGGTGTTTTTCGACTCGCGCCTTGATTTAAACGATTGCATGTCTTGGTGGGTTTGCATAGCTTATTGTCAATATCTTTACACCTCTTTTTAAGACTTAATTTAAAAAGGTTTTCTTTTCTTCTTAATTAAAATTTAAAAGCAATACTTCACCGCTGCGAAGCCCCTCTAGCGCTGACGTCCGAGGTTCGATTACCGTAAGCGAGTGCAATGAGTGTGTATGCCTGATGAGCCAAGAATAAGGGGGAAAGACGTGTCGTGTACTCTTTGCATTATTTGACAGTAAACTATTTTCATCCATTCTATGATCTGCTTCTCACAACTGAAGGCACCGTGGCTGATGTTACCTGACTTGCTGGCCAACCATAAGCGTTACCTGGTAGGTAACCAGCCACTCACTTCACTCCCTTGCGGGAATCGAACCTCGGACGTCAGCGCTAGAGGCGAAGCCCCTAAAATTGCGCCACGGCATGTGGTTCGTAGATCGGGGTAATTACATTCACAGCATTCGTAGTCTGATTCACAATCTGATTGTATGGGTGGTTACCTACCAGGTAACGCTTATCGTTAGCCAGCAAGTCAGCTCGAAGTGATCACTCGAGTGAAGGCAGCTTCACAAAAAAACAGATCCTTAACAAACTGTTATTGGTATATTTTCCCTCAATTTTAAAAAAGCTTACTGTTGAGAATGCAACGTATAGTTGTACAGGAGAAAAGCAATCTTGCCTCAAATCAATGGCAACCTTTTGTAGGTCTATGAACTTAATTTAAACTTTAGGTTTACACGGTGCTTTGTTTCCGAAGTACCTGCACTCATGAATATGTCTGTATGCGTCAGTCGCTTCATATTCTTTTCCTTCATTATCAATTGTGTAATGTGTTTTTTGAACAGGTTTGATTCATCAAAGTGATCACTCGTGCTGCGTTCAGTCAGTTCACGTGAGCCGCACTCTTGTGTGCTGTTGTGATGTCCACGGCTTTATTTAATGTTAGCTAAGACCCGGCACTTAAAAGTTTCTCGCTACAGCAATTTTAACTCTGTTAAAAAGTGATCCAAAGTCTTGTTTATACCTCGTGTCTTCTCATTAAACTTGTATGTCGCGAATATGGTATTGCAAACGGCAGCGGGAGCGTTTCTATAAACTTAATTTAAACTTACGGTTTACACCGTGCTTTGTTTCCGCAGTAGCTGCACTTATGAATATAGATATGTAGATATGTAAATATGTATATGTATATATATGTGTCTGTATGTATATATATATATATATATATATATATGTGTGTATGTATGTGTATATATATATGTATGTGTATGTATGTATGTATGTGTATATATATATGTATGTGTGTGTGTATGTATGTGTGTATATGTATGTGTATATATATGTTGATATGTGTATATATATATGTATATATATGTGGATGTGTATATGTATATATATATATATATATGTATATATGTATATATATGTATATGTAGATATGTGTATATGTAGATATATATATACATATACATATATACATACATATATACAGTAATCCCTCCTCCATCACGGGGGTTGCGTTCCAGAACCCCCCGCGAAAGGTGAAAATCCGCGAAGTAGAAACCATATGTTTATATGGTTATTTTTATATTGTCATGCTTGGGTCAAGCCCTTCGTGCTTTTAAGTATGCGAAGCACCCTGCAGCATGTCGCTTCACGAAGCAGCTGCACAGAAGGGAGCAACGTGAAGATAATCTTTCAGCATTTTTAGACGAGCGTCCCTATCGTCTAGGTGTGCGAACAGTCCCCCTGCTCAATCCCCCTACGTCAGGATCAGAGAAAGTCAGCGCAAGAGAGAGAGAGAGAAAAGTAAGTTGGGTAGCTTCTCAGCCATCTGCCAATAGCGTCCCTTGTATGAAATCAACTGGGCAAACCAACTGAGGAAGCGTGTACCAGAAATTAAAAGACCCATTGTCCGCAGAAATCCGTGAACCAGCAAAAAATCAGCGATATATATTTAAACATGCTTACATATAAAATCTGCGATAGAGTGAAGCCGCGAAAGGCGAAGCGCGATATAGCGAGGGATTACTGTATACATGTTTACATAACCTCTTTAACACACTACTTCTCCGCTGCGAAGCGCGGGTATTTTGCTAGTTCTTCAATAAATTATAGTTCCCTAGATTGCACAACTAACACATATCAAGATTAATAAAAGGCTATATCATGTGACCCATTGTCCATAAACCATTTTATTTCCTGTAATTTACCGCGTGTGTCATAAAAAAGTCACTTTCATGTGTTAGCTGTCTGACTACTGAATCTGGATTAAAGAAAAAGGTACAATATAAAGTAGTAATGCTGCTTGCATTATAGATATGTTAAAATACATAAAAATATAAAACACCTACAAATAAACACAAGAATTACATCCCTTTTAAATGTTAATAGAAGTCCCTGTTGGTTGTCTTGTGCAACTACATAGTAATGGACAAATTCAACTTTGGAGACATGTAGTAGTTACCTTAAAGCTACATAATCAGAAATTAACATTTAGCCATAATGCTTAGACAAAGGCATAGTGTGAACAAGAATGTTTTCATTTTTACAGCTACTGGAAAGCGTTTAATCAGAAACGGTTCCTGTATTGAAAATAAATATTGCATAGTGCAAAACTGTAAAACATAAAACTTCACATTGTTTTGTAAAATTTCTTCTTCTTCTTACATCTTAATGTAAGGAGTATTAGAAACAAGAATGCATTGAGCAAGAGACAACACTATTGGCTTAGGACTATAATATTACAAGAATTATGGAGAGGAATATAACAGCATTTTTTATAAATTATTAGATTAATGTTAGATTATTATTACAGTATGCATAGATTATTAGACTGCAGGTAGTGCGGTGCAGTGGTTAAGGCTTTAGACTTCAAACCTTGAGGTTGTGTGTTCAAATTCTGCTACTGGCACTGTGTGACCCTGAGCAAGTCATCTGACCTGCCTCTGCTCCAACTGGAAAAACCGAAAAGAAATGTAACCAATTGTATCATAAATGTTATAAGTCGCTTTGGATAAAGGCATCAACTAAATATGTAAACTATTTTGAAAACACAGGCAAGGAAGGAAAGGAAAAGGGGTGTCACTATACAGTATATAAAAAGTAATATTCAGGTTCAATTGTTGAATAACGTGGAAGGGAACATGTCGGAATCGTTGTGGGTTAAGCTAGTAAGGAAAAAGCCAAGAGATTTGCTGATTTGGGTTAAGGATTATTATTTAATCTAATAAGGCATGTGAAACAAAAATGTATAGGGTTATCATGAGAAAAAATAGTATCCAGACATTGATTGGGCAATTTCTCTTGGAAGATGAGGAAACTAAAATAGTGCTCATAGGAAAAAAAATATTTTCTGACTTTATTAATTTCAAACCCAACTTTAGGGAGCTTTGAAATAACCATAGACAGAATAAAAAACTATCAACAAATCATATTGACCACTTAAACATCAGTGATCACAACATGGTTAAATCTGAATTCATCTATAACAACAGAAAAATGCACAACAGGACTTAAAATTTGTGGAAGGCTGGGGTAACATAATAAATAATTCTATAGATTTAAATAACAGATAGTGTCACTTAGGAGGTTGACATGCCAATTCAGGTTCAAAATAATTTAATTTGAAAAACAAATAACAGAAAACAACTTTGGCAGAAATAAGAATTTCAAGCCTTCTGACCATAATTTGAAGTGCCACAGCAAAAGGTCTGAATACTGATATGAATGAGAGATTTCAGTTTTTGATACATTTACACACCTTTCTAAAAATATGTTTTCACTTTGTCATTATGGGATATTGATTGTAGGTTTATGTCAATATCAGTATAAAATGTATTTATATAGCACATTTAAAAGCAACAATAACTGACTAAAGTGCTGTACCACCAAGAATAATACAGTACAAGAGACAGCAAGCAATATGACAATAGAATAGACAAATACAGCTCTGATAATTAATTAAAAGCCAAGGAATAGAAATGTGCCTTAACATGTGATTTAAAAATAGGCAAAGTAGGGGCCAGCCTAACAGGAAGTAATAATCAATTCCAGAGTCTGTTGGCTACAACTGCAAGAGCACAATGGGCAAACATGACAAGTTTATCAATGTAAAATTAAATCTACTCATCTCCTCTCTTTCTCTTGGGTGGGGGTTGAATTTTGCTTTGTTAAGTTTGACTTGATTGTATGGAATGTTATCTGCTTCTAAGTAAAATCAATACAAAAAAAACTAAATCTACAACACAATAAGGCATGCAGGAAGTGAAGGGGTCTGAATTCTTTCTGAATCCACTGTAGTCATAAGCAAAGCAATTTGTCTGGTGGTACTGTCTGAATGCAGGTTTTGTTTGTCAGGTTAGTTATAAATGAAGGGTATTTCTTGAAGAAAATTGCGCATTTTCATTCTGACAAATTCCTGTCCAAAACAGTACTTTCCCAGAGCTTATTTATCGCAGACCCTGATGATGTTCAAATAGAATGTTTTGTATATGTTTGGAAAAACTTCATAAAATACTAACCAAAGAAATACCTAATTTTACCAATTAAAATTTTCTTTTATTTATTAATAAGCTGATTTCCTTATTTCCATTGCGCCCATACCAAAACTTACATGGCCAAGATCACATTTTCACTTTGCTCATGCCTAAGCTAATAATTGTTTCACTGACCTCTTTCAAGCCAAGGTGGAAGTGTGCAATACTGAGTAATTTGGGAAGAAACCACTCGGCAATCCACTTCTTTACCCAAGGTTTACAGGGCATCATCAGATAAAACAATGCTTCAGGTGAACTTCTAGCAGACTTTCTGTTTCATTTGCCAATTGAGCTATTTCTGCCAAAATGTAGGAAGCATTTTTAATAGGTTGAATCTGCTAGAAGGCATCGCTGACTATGCAGGAAGTACTCCCTTTAGATGATGTAACATATATTATAAACAGTTTATTTGCTTACTTGCACTACTGAAACATGAAATACAGTTTAAACATTATTTGAGTGGTATTGAGTGAATAACCTTGGATTGGAATGCACTATACAAAAGCAGAAATAAAGTTTAAGAAAATAAATTGATCTGAATGATTTAAAAGAACAACAGAAGGTTTCAAGTCTGCACTTCTGAAAACCTTAATAATTAGCATGGGATGAAGATGAAGAAAAGGGGGAAAACTACCAGCAAAAGCATTAGGATTCTACTGTACTACTGTACATAAGAGGATTCATAATAATGTACTAGAATTGCATTTTGGCCCAAAAATCTTAAAGGATTTGGGTATTCATTTTCTATAGTCATTTTGATCTATTTTTCTCCCTTTTAGGAAAGTGAAATTAAACTGTTAAGTTGACAGCTATTGTGTATGTCTTTCATTTGTTGATACAGGCTTCCTTATGAGCTACAAATAAGTTCATTCATTTTGTTTCAGTTTCAACACTTAATCAGTTAGTTTTGTTTTCAAGAACCAAAAGCTTGAAGCAGTTTGATAAAATATTTATTTAGACAATTTTACCAGGTTATGCCCTTTTTTACTTATCCATTTCCATGTGTGTTTTATATACTTATTCTACTATTTAAAAAATTAATTTCACTTAATTAGGCAAAATCACAAATGCAATTTATCTATAAAATCATACATGATAATGTTACTTGCTGTACAGTTCATTTTCAAAATTCAAAGGAGAAAATACACCCAAACCTAATCATTTTTTGTTGACTTTAAGTAATAATTAGACATTTAGATTACTTATCTAACATAATGAATACCAGTTTGGAGGGAGGTTATAAGGCAAAAATATAATAAAAGGGAATTTGACAGTGCTTTTGGGCCAAACCAAACACTGAACAGCCATTCTGGAATTAAAACAAATATATTAAGATTTTTTTCCAATTGCTGAAAAGAGTGCAAGGAGTGACATGAGCTTTTTTATAGCCTTTACTTTGCATTTACAGACATTAAAATATAGCACCTATGCAATAATGAAATAAAGAGGGCAATAACCAGGCTACACAATATAAAATACTGCAATTAGTAAATTAGTTGATCTCCAATACTTCTTCTTCTTCTTCTGGCTGCTCTCTTTAGGGGCTGTCACAGCGGATCATCTTGTTCCATATCTTTCTGTCCTCTGCATCTTGCTCTGTATACAAATGGGAAATTTGTGTAAAAATGCAAAGTATGGCAGAGATAGGTTCAATAGTATGAATTTCCATAGCAGACAAATATACACACAAGTATATAAATCAAACAAATCTGACCATACAGTTTACCCCTACAGGGCTATTTAGAACATCAATACACTGAGATAGATTAAAATAACCATTAAATAAAAACAGTTTCTTTAAGGATATTTTACTTCATTGTGATTATTCATGGTTTTATAATGATGACCTGATTTTGATCACTTTTCTGATTATAGCAATATGATGTAGAGTAAAAAAAAACTTTTTTGTTCATCATTGATTAAGGTTATATGTTTTCTTCAGATACGTTTCCTATTGAAAAAAAATATTACTGTGCTTTAAAAGCAGATACAGTATTGTATTCATAACCATCATATTTTTCAAGCATCTTAATTCTGAAGTTTAATGTTACAAAATTATAGAGTCTAAATTAATTTATAATTACTGTATGTGGAAAGGTCTGGAATGATATTAACAATGTGTACACGTCTCTCTCTCTTCGTGAGTCTACTGTATGGCATACTTGAGTCAGCCTTCTTTCTAAAATGTTTGTAATAAAGTTCAGTGATGGGTCTGCTGCAAACCAATTATTTTACTACTAATTTTTACAATGTTATTAGGATGGTTTACATTCTTATTACTAGGTTTGCCAAACCAACAAATAAAAGCCAATACATATAACATTAGATTCAATAAAAGACTTATAAAAAAGGGTCATTGTGGTTTTGTCCACTTTTAAAGAATTCCATTCTCTAAGAAAGAAAAGTTGTGTATGCTCCTTCTTACAAATTTGTTCTGTGTTAAGATTAAAATTTAGCCTGTCAATGGTTGTCCCAAGATATTTCTAGTTCTCTACCATCTTCACTGTCCTCCCTTTAATGAATGTTGAGACCATTGAAGGAGGACAGCAACTAAGATATACAACCATACCCTTTGTCTTAGAGATGTTTAGTTGTAAATGGAACAATCACATCATTGTGATCATAATTGAACAAAGTCAATAACAACAGATCTATGGCTGTCCTCCTTATCTTGTATAAAACTCAAATTTCAGGATATGTCTGTTCTTGTGTGAACTGCTGCAATCATTTGTATATAAGATAAAAAAGAGGTGATAGACAACAGCTTTGCGGTATCCCAATAGATGTATTAAGGAAATTAGATAAACAGCCATTAACCCTCACACTGTCTGATATATTAGTTATAATGTCCAAAATCCAGTCCACCAAAGTTAGGATCCAAACAGAATTGATCAGTTTGTCAACTGAAATGTGTGGCTGGATTGTATTAAATAATTCAATATTATTGTATTAATACTGCTTGTAATAATGAATAAAATTCTGATAGAGTGTAAGAGGTCCTAATTCGAAGTGTTCACAAGAGATGTAACTATTTACTTCATGAGGTAGAACTACATAATAAACAAGAATAATTGAGCAAGACCAAGATATCTTTATTGTCACTTTACAGTACAATGAAATATAACTTGGAGCAATCCTATAGATACCTTAGATAAAAGTATGTAAGAGTAGACAATAAACTAAATAAGCAAACTATGAGAAGCACACTTACTATTAACAATTACAAATATACACAGAGCAAAAGTAAAGGTAAACATTTAAACATAGAGAAATAATAAATTAAGTCACAAATAGATGAAGTCACAGTGAAGATTGTAGTCAAAGCAATGGTCATGAGTTCCACTTGGATCATGTATAAGTTTGTGACTATGTATGGTTGATGCAGAAATTCAGTTCAATCAGTTTGAACGATACACCACATAAAATGTTTGAAATTTGTAATGTTTAACCTTCTAGGAGTGGCTCTTAGAGGGTCAGGACCACTTGTAAAGCATCAAATATTAAAAAATATTGCATTTGTGATCAACAGCCTCAAAATATTATAAAATGACAATCCCCATCCTTATATTACTGATCCCCAAGTTCTGTGAAAAGGAATAACTTTGACCCCTTGTACCCCATTCGGAGGTGAATCCCTGTGGTTGGTTGATGTGGCATGCACAGATCTAAGTCCTTCTGATCATTTTTGCTTAAGACACCTACTGGTTTACTCTTTACCATATAAGATGGAACTTATTGCACAAAATATGGTCCAGTTAGTCACGAGGTGCGGGACTAAAAAAAAAAAAAAAAAGATTTCAAAGTTATTCTTATGAACAAAAAACTGCATAAACTACAAGGATTATAAAAAAATGTTTTTAGTTTCTCAGTCAGTGGGTTTAAATTCCTAGTATCCATGAAATATGATGGAGGCAGGCTGGATGGATAGAAACAGGCATCTAACTAAACATTTAGTTTTCTACCTCACGTACTTATTAAATTAAAGAAATTAAACAGCATTCAGGGTCATATATGAATATAATCTCGATCGGTGGCACTGTTCAAAACAAATTAGGTAACAGTAACACTTTATCTGCTTCAGTTATTTTAAAGATGTCATATTTTTATAGCATATCTTAACTTCGTTTTGTATCCATTATATAATATTATTATATTTAAGGAACACTAAATTAAACTTTGTGTAGCCGATACTTGTTTATTTTCAAACTGTAATTAAACGAAATTTAAAAGGCCGTAATATCAGTCGTAGATTTGAATAATTCAGGTCAACTCTCAGTGCTAATATATTTTACAACAAAGTACAGAATTGCCTACGGGGATTTGTGAAACACGCTATCATAAGAATATGCGAAGTGACGCTACAACGAATAAAACTATACGTCAAATGCGCGGTATTGCCACTTTCCTTCTACATACATACGCACGTTTGCAAAATGCAAACAACGCTCGGCCCTTACAGCACCTCTTTATATAAAAGTCTCCCACGACTTTCTTCGCTAAAAGACGTCAAAGATAGCCAATCATGACACAAAAAGAGTAATTCGGTCATACAATTTCGCCCAATCGGATTAGCCATTGAAAGAAGGCTACCTCGTTGCTTTTCTTTTTCCCTGTTGTTCGGTTGAGCAGAGCTAAGAGCTCAAATCTTAGCGTCAACCAAACATCTTTTGTTCAAAGCACGTGAGACAGAAAGAGGCATTTCATTGGTTGCAAAAATGAGCGAAGGCGGTCCCACGGTGGTAGCGGCGGCGGCGTGAGTTCGCCCGTGTGACACAATTACAACAACTTTGAGCTGGTGGTTGGGGGGAAGTTTGTGATATTACCAAATAACACCCCATAAAAAAGCTGCATCCTCTACACTCCATGTAAAAGAAAAAAAGAATGATCAAAACTTACTAAACGCTCTTGGTTGCATACATCATCTTATATAAAACAATGTAAAAGGAAGTCTTGGAAAGGTTTGTTTTCTGGAAGGATTTAATTTTTTTATAACCCTGGAAAAGAAAAGTTTTTTCCTGTATTTTTTCGGTTTGCTACTTGATTTTTTTCTCTGGAGGTTGTCGTTGGCTTTCCATGAAGTCGTGCGGAGTGTCGCTTGCAACCGCTGCCTGCGCTGCTGCTCGGAGTATCGGCGCCGCCGTCACTGCTGCTGCTGCTGGTGGTGATGAGGAGGAGAAAATGGCGGCGGGGAAAGCGAGCGAAACCGAGGAGGACTTTCCGAGGCTGACAGTGCAGGAGAGAGACAGCCTGGCCGAGATAGACAGGTCAGAAAGCGTGAGGTGCTGCATTAAAATTAAACGAGCTGACCTTTCGGAAACGGTGCATGTGTAGAAAGCTCACTAGATAAACTCAGCTTTTTTTCGCAAGCGAATAGTAACACGGAGCCGCCTGTGTTGTCTTGTTTTTTTTTTTTCAGCCGACTGTTTGGATTTCTAAGGCTTCATGAAGATGGCGCCAGAACGAAGGCCTTGCTGTTAAAGGTATGCTCAGCTATAAATGTTGTTATTCTTACAGATTTCGTGTTGTAAATTAATTTGAAGGACTTGCCACAAATGTTATTGAATGCGAGAATGGCGAAGTTTTTATTGCTTTGTGCAGGGTGATGCAAGTCAATGTATTTGCATATGGATAACTCATTTAATTTATTCTCTTTTTGAACTGGATCAACTATTGCAAAAATCTGAAAGATGTTTTTTATAGTTGATGTTAATTTTCTGCATGTAATTAGTGTGCCTCTGTGCATCATTTTGACGTGTATGCATATGTTCCTAGAGACTGATGTACTGTACATTTGATCCACACGTGAAGATCAAACTCTTGTCTTTGTGTATGTATAGCTTGTTAAAAATATACTACAGTACTGTTCAATAAGTTCGTTATTTTCTGGTAAGATTTGAAAACCGAGAAGTCTACTTTATTTTTCTTTGGTGCTGTGGCATGTACTAAGTTGCTTCTGCTGCATCCTTTGTAGATTAGTATACTTGAGTTCAGAAATGTAACTTAATAATTTGTGCTCAAAATATGTACACGTCTACGTGATATTTAACGGTCCCAGAAGTTGTAGTATCTGGCTCATAATGAAAATGACAAGTAGCAAGAATTGACGAATATGTGTCAAGGTGTTTACTTGTATGCATCTTGATGCACGTTTGCAGTTTGCCAGGCGCGGCGTGCATCAGTTTTTGTAGATGTCAGCCGTCTGAACTTTTTGTAGGTTCAATTCGGTAACTTTCCAAAGTGTGTTTGTCCCAATAAGTAATGGGTAGAGATCAGCCCAGTGCTGAACGTTTGATAAAATATGCAATTGTGTTAAGCGTAATGGGTAGCTTAGCGAGTGCGTGCTCTGGTGAGGCGTCAGGCGACAGAAAGGGCGCTGCTATGCACTTTCACGTCACCTGATCGTCATTGTTACTGGGCCACTCAGTCATTTTGGCTGATTTTTAAGATTAGTTAATTTTTGCAGTACAGACAGGGAAGCATTAGGCATAGGGGTGGAGTTGACGTGGGTTTATGTGTATGTTTTTAAACATAGTAATGGCTGCTAGTATCGGCCCAAGATGGCGGGACAGGGAGGGGGACAAGTGAAAGAAACGAAGATAAAATTGGCTTATTTGTTTTACTAGAGACGTGTTAAAGAGGAGAGTACCAGGTCATACACACGGTAGGCATACTGAAATCAAAGAAGGTCGCCCACCACTTTTGGTGCCTTCCTGAAATATTGTATTTAACTTTCGGCACCGCTCGCCTTTGTCGTTTGTTTATGTTTGTGTCTATTGTAGCAATCAACATGTGTCACACTGTCAAGGGAACAATGCCTCCATCGGTGTGTCGTATGCTTTTTAGTATGCTTTATTTAAATTGTGTTGCCAGCACGCTTTACATGTTTCCTGAAACGTGTGGGTACCTGTTATGGCAATAGTGTAATTGGCATGGCAACTTGTCCATTTTAAAGTGGGAGGTACTGGCTTCTGATGAAATTCAAGAGTTGGTTTCATTTTCGCTGTCGAGCCTCATTACGGAGATCCATTGCTTTCATTCTTCGTCTTGTTGTGCTTTAGAGACATTATCCCCCTCATCCTGTGTTATATTGCAGTAAATCCCAGAAAACACAAGCCCATGTCCTTGATCTATTTACAAATGCATTGAGTGTATTGCTAGTTGTGTTGTAAAGGATGGTGCCCTGAAACATTGTACAGTTTTGTTCAAAGCGGCTGTAACTGTGCTTGATGAGGCCAACTTGGCAACACATACACACTCACTGTGGTCTTCCGTTATTGTGCAGACTCTAGGGAAAGGGAATCCCTCTGATTTATAAAGTGAAAACATGATATTCTTTTGCAGTGGTGTGAAGAGGTACATTGAGGACATTTTACTGTGTGTTAACAACTAATACTGTACTCAAACTTGAGAATTATGCTTATTTTTAACGTGCCTCTTTCAAGTTTATATGCTTCTTTTGACACTTACGAAGAGTTGCAGTAGATAAGTTGCTTGTTAGTTTTATGCTCTTATTTCTTTTAACATTTTGGTTTTACTTTGCAGTTAGGTAGACTTCATTATCACAGAATGACATTTAGGCAGTCTAATTTTTTAAGTGCAATGGACCAGTTCCAGTTTCTCATTGTGTTTATTTTGAAAGATTTGCTTGAGGATTTAAATTTTTTTTTGAATGACACTTTCATCCTGCTGGCTATTTATTGGTGAGTAAAATGGTTATTTTAGTGTAAACATGATTTGTCTGTCTTGAGACTGTGGATGTTGAAAACAGTGGTAATGGTAAAGCTAGAACTTTAAGAATGCTATACTTTTATGGAATAGAAAACTAGTTTCCTTACTGTTGTATGAGTTAAAAGCATGAGATCTAAATCAGAAGGTTGTCAGTTCAGTATCTTATCAATTTACTTTCTTTTACTGGGTACTTTTTGGTTTCTTATCTGTGTTCATGTACATTTTTACAACAGGAACAATTGTACTATATGAAAAATGTGGTTTTTATATGCCTTTGAGAGTGATGGTGTTTATCAACCTGAGGAAGATCTGAGCCTCCCAATTAAATTTTATGCAACTCCCTACTTAGTGGTATCTGCTAGAGGGAATGCTTGCACAGGAATATATATATATATTTTTTTTTGGTTCCAGTTTGCCATATTGTGGCATTACTCCAAGCATTTTACCATTTGACAAATTGACTGTCAATTTTTTTTTCTCAGTCAGAAGTGAAAATTTCTAATCATTTTGTGGTTTCAGGAATGTTATTGTTGTTTAAAGAATCCATTTTACTTTTCATCAGCGAGTGGAAGAAAAAATTTACATTTGTTTTTGTACAAGTTGAGCAGAAAACAACATAAAACTGATTATTGTCCCCTATATCCATCTAAGATCTACAGATATATATGCACACAAATAGAGAACAGTAGGTAGCTATAATATCACAGGTTCTGTATCAGAAAACACCTATACAGTTTGAATTGAGTATTGTTTTTCTCAGCAGTAGTTACTTGTTTTCATTTCTTAAATACTGACAATAGGTCAATACCTCTGTTTAGTTCTTTTCCTGGTTTAATATTTTATGTTTTGCTCGTGTTTGTGTGTGTTGAATAACAAGCTCACAGAAGATTGCAGTTTACATTTGGAACCTTTTAAAGAAATTATTTACTTGTAATTTTTTTTCATTCAATTTTTTTTCACTGTTTTCAGTCTTTGTTCCGTTACATTGTTTAACTAATTTGTTACCTAGGTTCACTTAACTGGTCACATTAACCATGAGCAGGTACATTATTTAGTTATTTGAGGAGCAGACTATGAGCTATTTTAAACCAATAAACATGAATAGTAATGTGTTAATCTACTTTTTAAGCACTATACATCATTATTATTTAGAGTGGTAACCGAATAAAGAATAGGTTAGTTTAGGATCAAGCACATACGGCAGTCACTTAAGATTGGGAAATACTGCTTAAAGTTATCCATAAATGATGTATCCATTTGCTAATTTTGATGATAATGTGTCAAAAGTGCATCAGAGTATCACTAACTTAGTAAAGGAATAAACAGTTAAATGTGTGGAATTCTAGGTTTGCAGTGCCCGACATCTGCAAAGAAAATATTAGATGACTAGAAGAAAAACTGGAATGGAAAAATAACTTTTTTTTAACATACAAAGCAAACTACTACAGTTTTGATGATGATAAATATGTGACAGCTGTCATTAATGCTGAGGTGTGGGATGTTTTGTATTTTGTCACCATTTTCATTATTTCAATAATTATTTGCTTTTGTTTGCACATGTCATTGTAATTTGCTTGTGTGCGTGTAGAGCCTAGAAATCCCATCCTTCACAAGTAACCAGGTAGATCTGTAACTGGTGATTAAATGAATGGTAAAATCTGTTGTTGTAATACTCGGTGTCGTTAGTACACATCATGGCTATACTGCTGGGAGGGGGATCTAGCACACTGGGTGAATCCTTGGCAGAGACTGTACACATCTCACTCATCCGTTAATAGTGGGTTTTCATGCCACCATTATGTCTTTTTCATTTCAGTGAGGTATTTTACCTTTGCCAAAAAATTATTAGATGTTTAACCTTAAGGTCAATATGTTGTACATGCCTGTAGTTTAGTTTAACTTAAATGGTTGTTCTGTGAATAAAAGTATAGGAATATTTTCTCCACTTTGATTAATATGCCTGATGTTTTTTTTTCTTTTTTGTGTGAAATAAGTAATAATGCATACACTGAACACAAGCTCGCTGTACAAACTTAGACTGTCAGTTTTATTTAAATGATAAAATGAAAAGGTCTGAATTTAATTAAAGTAGCTTTTGTTGCAGTTTTTTTGTGTGAAATAAAAAAGCATCATGCATTTTGGACGATTTCTCATTAGCTGGGATTTTCAGTCAAAATCATGAATGGAAAATGTTTATCAGGGGGTCATGCGTATATACTGTACATATGTGCTGCAATTACAGTATGCAGAGTTTTCAGATGTGTAGCTACTATCAGAAATATAAAATATTATTTCATTTAGTATACATATTTCACAACCTAATATTGCTTTTGTTGTTTTATCAATGTTTCTCTAACTGTAATATTTTTGCTACAGAAATCAGTGAGACTGTTTGAAATAGGTAGTGGTTAACATTTTAGCAGCCTGCAGCTGCTGAATGTTTACTCAAACATTACCTGTAATGGCCTACTGTTGATTTTTGTAATTGCGCAGTGTATTATTACCAACAGAAATGGGGTGCATGTGTGTGTGTTTTTTTGTTTTTGTTTTATTCCCTGCTCTTTTTTTTAGTTTTTATTACCATGTACTCTATATTTGAATTTTCAGCATGTGTCTGTGATTTTTTTTTTTTTTATTTAGGTTGTCATTGGAATTGTTAGTTTGTAGCCAACTGTGAGATCTCTGGAAATTTTATTTGATGAAAGAATGCTGTTGACTGCAGGTTTGTGTTTTCCTGTGCTTCATCATCAAGTAATTTCTGAAGTAGTGTTGTTTTGTCTTTATATTGACATGATTCAGTTAACTATTGAGATTCCTTCCGTTTCATAGTGTATTTACAACGAAAGGATTTTTTTGCATAGCCCTAAATCACATAAAGAACGCCTCAGTGGGCATTAACTGACCCTTTGTAATTGACCACCCCCAGTCTTGAGTCTCTAAAGGTCCCAAAAAAGGCTTGCCCTTCCCAAGATTTCTTCCGTTTTTTTTCTTGCAATTCAAAGGAGAGACTCCCCTTCCAGGTAGTTTGGGTGTTTTAACGTCTGCTCCTTAGGGACAAGCTGACAGAGATGGGATTAGATTCATACCTAGTGGCATGGATCGTGGACTATCTTAAAGACAGACCTCAGTATGTGCGTCTTGGGAACTGCACGTCTGACATTGTGGTCAGCAACACAGGAGCGCCACAGGGGACTGTACTTTCTCCGGTCCTGTTCAGCCTATATACATCGGACTTCCAATACAACTCGGAGTCCTGCCATGTGCAAAAGTTCGCTGATGACACTGCTATAGTGGGCTGCATCAGGAATGGGCTGGAGGAGGAGTATAGGGACCTAATCAATGACTTTGTTAAATGGTGCGACTCAAACCACCTACACCTGAACACCAGCAAAACCAAAGAGCTGGTGGTGGATTTTAGGAGCCCCAGACCCCTCATAGACCCAGTGATCATCAAAGGTGACTGTGTGCAGATGGTGCAGACCTATAAATATCTGGGAGTGCAGCTGGATGATAAATTAGACTGGACTGCCAATACTGATGCTCTGTGCAAGAAAAGACAGAGCCGGTTATACTACCTTAGAAGGCTGGCGTCCTTCAACATCTGCAATAAGATGCTGCAGATTTTCTATCAGACAGTTGTGGCGAGCGCCTTCTTCTACGCAGTGGTGTGCTGGGGAGGCAGCATTAAGATGAAAGACGCCGCACGTCTGGACAAACTGGTGAGGAAGGCAGGCTCTATTGTTGGCATGGAGCTGGACAGTTAAACATCTGTGGCAGAGCGAAGGGCGCTCAGCAGGCTCCTATCAATTATGGAGAATCCACTGCATCCACTTAATAGTATCATCTCCAGACAGAAGAGCAGCTTCAGCGACAGACTGCTGTCACTGTCCTGCTCCACAGACAGATTGAGGAGATCCTTCCTCCCCCAAACTATGCGACTCTTTAATTCCATCCGGGGCGGTAAACGTTAACATTTAACATTATACATTATTATCATTCTTTAATTTAATATTATTTATTGTATCAGTATGCTGCTGCTGAAGAATGTGAATTTTCCATTGGGATTAAGAAAGTATCTATCTATCTATCTATCGATCTATCGATCGATCGTCAGAAATAGGGTAAATACTATACATGCAGAACAGAATACAGTGGAACCTCGGTTTGCGAGCATAATTCGTTCTGGAAACGTGCTTGTAGTCCAAAGCACTCGTATATCAAAGTGAATTTCCCCATAAGAAATAATGGAAACTCGGATGGTTTGTTCCACAACCCAAAACTATTCATATAAAAATGATTTATACAAAATATAAAGTAAAAATACATAAAACAAATTAACTTGCATTTTACCTTTGAAAAGAATCATGGCTGGTGTGAGTGAGTTTCTAAACTCTTGTGGGATTCCACCCAACGGGACGACACGCGGAAGAGCATCCCAAAGCAATCGCAGTCTCCCAGCGCTGTAACAGTTCTCCGTAAAAGCGAATCCGAAAAGATCGCGGACATGCTATATAAGCGCCTGCCGTCAATGGGTGATACAAGGAACAAGGAACATTATAAATGTGCAGGGCCCTGCCTGACTGCTGTGTCTGTATATAAATAACCGCGCTGTTGCTGTTTCAAGCTGAATAAAGCTTGTGTTGCTAAAGTACTGAGACTCAGCTTCGTGTTTTAGGGTGCAAGATGGGGACTCGCACGTCACAGCACACACACACACACGCGCACACAGTCACAATGCTAATGCTGTAGTAAACACTATACGCTCGTACGGATATTGACTATATGAGTGAGGCATGCCGACTCAGACGGAGAATAGGAGACGATTGCCCACAATCCCGCAGAGAGAGAGAGAGAGAAGAACCATCAGCTCAGTTGTGATCACATGATGCTCAGCAGACAAACTACTCGTACTGCAAGACCTCGCTCGTTTATCAAGTGAAAATTTATTAAAAATTTTTGCTCGTCTTGCAAAACACTCGTAAACCAAGTTACTCGCAAACCGAGGTTCCACTGTACAAGTAGTGCTCATCTCAAAGCTAGATGGCAAATCTTGTATTGCCACTTCTTAATTACAATATAATACAATTTGTTCTTGCACAGTGCTCCTCAACAAATGCAAGCACAGAGAGCCGCAACAACTCCCAAGACAAAATGAAAATATATTATACCAATCATAAGTACAGAACTAGTACATAAATTGATACAGATTTGTTCAAACAGCCAGAAAACAAAGTAGAAACTGATTAACATAATTGGAAGCAAACCGTTTCTGTTCAATAATTGTAGAACTATGTCCAGTTGATAACAGAGGAGATGAAATTGTAAGGCACCGTGTTAGAGACATAGAGTTCTGGAGATCTCAGCCAACTAGCAGTCTACTCCCTCCTGTTCATTCTACAGCAGAATCCATTCTGAACTGTCTAGTCAGAGGAAAATACCCTTCTATCTGATGCTTAGATGAGTTGTTGGTAGGGAGGAAAACAACTTGGCTATAGGGCAGTGTCACTTAGTGCCACATTAGGATACGGAGAACAAAAATGGAATAGAAGATGGCTAGTAATGGTTTTAAAATATTATATTTTTCTATGCTAAAGAATATTCAAACAGAATATTCAAACATTTCTACACTTAATGGAATCAATGTGATAAATAAGAACTAAACCTGGAAAGATCAGTGGCTATGAGCCCAATGTAATTTTCCAGCTTGTGTAGTGAAAGAGTCATCAGTTGTATCAAATTCTGCAATTAAATCTAAAAAATATAATTGCTGTGGAATTTCCTTCGTCAGAGGAGGATATCGGAGTGCCATTTACAACACGTTAGTGTCTTTTCTGTAGTATGACCAGTGTGGAAGCCAGGCTGGAATTACTCAAACTAATGTGTCAGGTGAGATTGAAGCTGATTGCCAACTCTGTTTTCAGGTATTTTAGAGGGGGAGGCTAAAATTTGAAATGGATCTGTAATTAAGTGTATGAGTATAGGTATGACTTTTTAAACAATGGTCTGATAATTGACACCTTTAGTGCTTGAGGAACTGCGCCATTCAGTAAGAAAGTGTTGATAATGCTTAGAATGGCCGGAACATCCATTGAGGTTTTTACTAGTTTTGCTGGGACAGGGTGTAGGGAACATATAGTAGGTTTCATTTTAGTAATTAAAATAATTTTAAAGTAATTAAAATGTAAGCAGCTTCACTGAACACAAGCTTGCTGTACAACCCTAGGCTGTCCTTTTTAATTAAAGGATACAATAAAAAGGTTTGAATTAAAGTAGCTGTTCTTGCAGTTTGTCTAATAATTTCTTTCCTTTTTATCAGTATTACTCCACTTTATCTATACTAATAAAAGGCAAAGCCCTCACTGATCATTAATTCTCCAACTTCCCGTGTAGGTAGAAGGCTGAAATTTGGCAGGCTCATTCCTTACAGCTTACTTACAAAAGTTAAGCAGGTTTCATTTCGAAATTCTACGGGTAACGGTCATAACAGTCGACAACGTCTGCCATGTTAAACTTTCTTATTTATGGCCCCATCTTCACGAAATTTGGTAGGCGGCTTCCCTGCGCTAGCCGAAACCGATGTACATACTTATTTCGGTGGTATGACGCCCGGCCGCCATATTGAACTTTCCAAAGGTCTTTGTTACTTATGGGCCCATCTTCGAGAAATTTGGTACCCAACGCTAACTGAATCCTACTTATGTACATATATACGTCCATAGCCTGCAACTCGGTCGCCGTGTGAGGTGGCGTTGGGTCCCCCATCTCCACGCCTCCCACGTAGTTGGCTGCCTGCCTATATAAGGCCATCTGTTACTCCGGTCTCTTCATTCCCTTCCTTGCTTTGCCACGGTATTCACGTCTCCCTGCTGATAACTGTAGCCTTTATATCTAATCCATGGCTTCTCCGCTGTTTTATTGTTCGTTTATTACAATTATAGTTATTGTGTAGGTATTTTAGACTTGGTTTACATTGTTCAGGTACCCATTTCCTTTATCGTTCCAACCGTACCCCTATTAACATGTCTATCGAGGTGATCACCATCGATCAAAGAATTGTCACTTACGGAGTGGTTTCCATGCCCGGAGATGGCGACTGCCTTTTCCATTCTCCGTGTTACATATTGCACGGCCATATCAGGCTCACTCTTGATATCCGGAGGAACATTGTGTCTTATGTATTGAATGACTGGGACAGGTTCAAGGTGTGGACTGATGACAGTACAGGAGATAATTATACTACACAGGAGCACTATAAGAGTGAAATGCTTAAGCCCTTCACCTATGGTTCTGCATGTGAGTTGATGGCTGCCGCTGAATTGTTCGGTTTTCGCTTTCAAGTGTACCGAAATGGCCAAATATTTTACACCTTTGGACAACCGCCAATGCCTCTTAAACATCTTAGATTCACAGGTGACGATTTGAGTAGTGGACACTTTGATGTTTATGAATGTTTAAACACTCAAAAGCTGGATGTGAAGTTCTCGATGAAACCGGTTGTATGCTTACAACGCTTCACAGATGCCGAATGTCACTTCAGCACAGCAAGTCCTGCAAATACTAACGTATTTGAAACAAACCATGAAACTCAAACCAATTATGATAGGAGCAATCCAAGCTGTGAGAAAACAGTAAAATGGAGATGTGTCAGACGTCGTGGTACATTTTCTGATGCAGCTAGACGGAAACAACTTTGTGACACTGCCACCAAATACGCGCAGAAAAATCCACAAGTTAATAGACAAGCTGTTGCTAAGTACTCGCAGGCAAATCCACAAGTTAATAGAGATGCTGCCGCTAAATATTCGCAGGCAAATCCACAAGTTCATAGACACGCTGCCGCTAAATATTCGCAGGCAAATCCACAAGTTAATAGAGCTTCTGTTTCTAGGTACGATCCCAATAATGAAAAGCGGCTCATACAAAAACAACAGGTTTGGCTCAAAAAAGCCGATTGTGGATTTGCGTACGACCCAAACATACATTATGAATCTGACAAAACAGTACACATTGGATCAATGGATGTTGACTGTGAGTATTGTCAAGCTCATAGGTGGAAATATGAGTCTACTGGTTTATGCTGTAACGGTGGTAAAGTCTCTCTCACTCCTTTACATAAGCTTCCTGACCTTCTTGAGGGTCTGTTAAATGGCGAACATCCTCAAAGTGAGTATTTCTTGAACAACATTCGAAAGTACAACAGCGCATTTCAAATGACGTCATTTGGTGCTAACCAAATCGTTGAGGGAAATTTTATGCCTTCATTTAAAGTCCAGGGACAAGTGTATCACTTGATTGGCAGTCTTTTATCTATGCCGACTGAGGAACACAAATTTTTGCAAATTTATTTCGTCGGGGCCGATGAAAAGAAAGCACAAATGCAGTGCGCTAATGTTTCTGGAGTTAATACGCCCCTGGTGTAGCAATTACAAAAAATGCTGCATGATTGTAACACTTTTCTTCTTAATAAAAATTTTAAAGCAGGTATTTTGCTATTTAACATAAAGACCAATATTCTAATTGTCTTTCACTGTTTTTAGTAAAACAAGCCTGGACTTCGTGCTCTTTGTTTACACTACAGGAAGTTCGCTGCAAGAAGAAAGATGCACATTGGATTAACTACTGTAATAACTCACGTAGAGGACCAGTGTCGCTAAATTACCCTAATGCTTAGAAAAGCAGTGGCTGAAGATATCAGTTTTTGTGATTGGCTAATTTACCGATCCCTGATAGTCTTTTGTAGTGAAAATTGGCTGATTTAGATCAATGGACGATTGATCGGAGCATCCCTATTATTAAGTGGTGATTTTAAATACCTTCATTTACTGACTTGATATTTAAGTTTTGTGTCTCAACTCTAAGTTAGATGTGTGGTTATGATTTTAAGCTGAATCGTTAACAATCTGACAAATCCTACTGAGTTTAACAAATAAAACATTTGCTAAAAGTTTCAGTTTCCAAATTAATGTGTATATTAAAGAAATATTCTACTGTCATGATATTTGTTTAAATGTTGTTTACCCAATGTAGTTTGGCTAGTATCATTTGATTTATGAAGGAACCTATAACCATTTGGGTATGCCTCTACTAAGGTTAATAGTATCAGATTTACTAAGCCAAGTTTCAGTAAGAAGACACAGATCAGATTTTGTATTTAACATAATATTTACCAAGACAGCTTTATTTCCATTTCCAAGAGAGTGAATGTTTAGTAAGCAGCATTTTAAACTGTAAAGACATTTCTGAACTGGTTTTTATTTTTTGTTTTCATTTTAATTGGTACAAATACAGATACCTCTAGTGGAGGATCTAATTTAATGCTTTGGTCTACTTATACTCTTTTATTTTTAAGTTTATAAATTGATTTATATTTTTGCATAGAGACTAAATTTATTAGATGTTCCATAACAGGAATTCTAGATATGATGATTTAAAATCACAAGGCAATGGCCTGTTTGGGGCTGTGATTAGTCAGCCAGGCAGTTTTGCCATCATGTTAATTTTTTTGGATAAATCAAAAGATCCCATCCAGTTATGATGAAAACTTCCCAAAACTCATCCCAATTGTTTACAAAGGCTATTCTTTTATTTGTTCATTAGTTCTCTAACCTGCAGTGATGGGATTAGCAATCTGCTGTAAATCATCACCTCCTGTATAATGTTGGTAAGGTGCCAGACACAGTTGAATTATGACATTTTCTGTTAGGTTTGGTGCATAAAGATATGAAGTTTACCTTTAATACCTCAGATTGCTGTAAATACATATCATCAGTGCCAACGTGTAGCAATAAGGTAGACAATTCTTCATTAGCCAAAAGGTCCAATTTAGCCACAATGTTGCATTCCTTTGCCCCATTCAATTTGAAGTACTAGATTAACATAGTTTGAAATTTCTTTCATTCTACGCTATTGATTCGCCACTTTTGAGCTTTGTTCTTGGCTTCGACAGATGTGCTGCTCAATACGGAGCACTGGTTCTGGGTCCGAACTGGTGATCTGGGTGCCGAAATACATACTTTTGACTTCTTACACCCTTGTTTTGCTGTTATTTCCTCACCCAATGGCTGAATTGGTGCTGTTGATTTTGGCCACGTATTGACCATAGTGAGGCCTGTATCGACCAAAGACGAATCCGAAATAGCTGAATAGAATAAAAAAAAACAATTTTCAGATTGCCTAATTGTTATCAGATGCCTAATGTGGTCCTCTAAAATATATATATTTTTTTGACAAACTTCAAATTTAACTATCCATTTTTGGCCAGTGAAGTTGGAATGTGGGAGCTGTATGTGAGGAACTTTTCTTAAAACTTTGTCTGTAACTGTTTCAATTAATCTCTACACACTGAAGGTAACTAACGCACCAGTCATATGTACAGGTTGTCTTTGGAATTGCATATTATCAACAGTTTCTAATTTGTAGAGGATTCTAATGTGAAATTTTATTATCCCTATTAAAAATTAATTTCTGCATTGTATGTTTGAATTACGTTTTTCTAATAAGGTTGCATTAGATCTCTCTCCATTTATATCGTCAAAATTCTTTGGATTCATGCCCATCATAATCTATAGACTAACATTCATTTGTTTACATGCCTTCAGGGTTTGTCAAACTGCAGATCAAGCTGTGCTTCTAGATATGAAACTGCATTTAAGTAATGTAACAACCTTTATGAAATGGTATTAGTTTTACTTAGCTTTTGTGATTCATGAAAAGGACCTGGAGCTCGATTGATTAATTTATTTATTTAAGAGCATTAAGCAGCCAGAATAACAATGCCTTTAGAACTAGGCCTTAATTTGAAGTTGCGTATTAACTTGTGCATGTTGTAGATTCAAATGAACACAGTAGTTTTTTTTTTTTTTTTTTAATTTTTTTTATTATTAAGGTGGCATGCAGGTCTTTGTCCAATATGATAACTGAGATTATCAGACTGTCGTCTTTCATATGATTGACCACGTCAGGAGTGAAATAATCAGTTTTTTTTCTAAAATATAGGCCTTGTGAAGCTTTGTTGATCGCTTTGATATTAGTTATACTTGTCAAACAAAAAATGGGATTCCTTTATATATCTCAAAACATCTTTATGAATAGTGTTTTGCAATATATTAAATTTTTGATTTGCTATTTAAGAATAGTATTGATTAGATAAATTAGGCAAAGCGTTTTTCACAATGTATATGCAGTATTTGCCGGACTTTGCTCTGAGACCCCCTACTCCCCTGGGCCTCATGATGCTTTGCAGGGCCAGCATAACATAACATTACAGAGCTGTAACAGCCATGCACAGAACTATTATGCATGAGTACTGTGAGCGTACGCCACCTTTAAACAGCTTCCTTATATTTGTGATGTCACTACTCCAGTCTGACTTGCACCCTGAATACATTTTAAAAAGAAATAAAAAAAAAAAGAAAAACCTACCACTAGTTTCATTTGAGAGGTACATTTAGCTGACCATAATGAGAATATTACAACAAATCTATAGAACAAGTATTTTTATATGTTTTAATTTCACAGATAGATTAAGCACGTTATGCTTTTTTCTATGTATCAGATCAGTTACTGATTGATTGCAGCCCCCCCGAGTATTTAACACTGATCCCTTGCATCGCAGGCGCTCTGGGTGTGCCAGTACACACGTCATTTAAAGGAATACTGAAGTTTAAACCAAGAATCTTTGAGTCCTGTGGCAACAGCTGTAGCCAACTTGTCACACACAGAGTACCCATATATAATGGGGGTGGGCTGAATGCATATGTAATTAGCCATGCTGCACAGCGCCTAATCAGAACAAACCATAGGAGCCTGGTCACAATTCCCCTTCCCTTAAGAATCAGAAAACCTATGAAAGTGAGATCCTGTGAAATAATAACAAAAGATTTATTACTAAAGGTGGTGGTATATTTCTGATGGAAAAAAAAGTGCAGAGGATCTACGGATCCTTCACACTTTTTTCTTCAATCTAAAGTCTTTTCCGGAATTAAATAAAATCTGCAAATGCCCCACTACTCTTTCTAATTGTGACAATATCAGCTCCACACATTTTGCCTGGCAGGGATAAATGTACAAAAAAAAAAAAAATTGAGCAAGGATCAGAAGAGGAAGACTGTAGAATAGGTACAATAAGCTTTTCTTTTTTTCTTTCTTTTTTATTTTTTTATTTGATTTTATTGAAATCACACAACATTCCATACAAATACATCAATTTTGCAAGAATTGGATTGAAAATAAATCAACCCCCACCCCTGAGAAAGAGAGCATGGCCAGCAGAATAAAATTTAAACCTAGTAAAAATAAGCAAATAGTGTAATAAGTAAATATAGATAAATGGAGAAGACAAAAAAAAGGAGAGAAGCTGCTTCCTCAGTGCTTTAAAAGCTTATTCTAAAATGTTATTGATTAGATCCTGCCAGGTTTGGAATATTTCTGCACAGATCCTCTAAGTGAGAATTTTATTTTTTCCAATTTCAAATAATATATAATGTCAGTTACCCATTGACTTAAAAGGGGAGAATTAGGATTCTTCCAGTTGAGCAAGATAAGTCTATGTGCCAATAGTGTAGTAAAGGCATTACAGTTTGTTTGTCCTTCTCCACTTTAAGCCCCTCTGGAAGTACACCAAACACAGCTGTTAGTGGATTAGGAGGGATTGTGACACCAAGGCTGTCTGAAAGGCATTTAAAAATCTTAGTCCAAAATGATGTTAATTTGGTGCAGGCCCAAAACATGTGACCCAGTGATGCTGGAACTTGATTGCTGCGTTCGCAGGTTGGATCTTGCCCTGGAAACATTTTGGACAATTTTAAGCAAGACAGATGTGATCGATTATATAATTTTTAGTTGAATAATTGTATGCTTTGCACATATGGAGCTTGAGTGAATTCTCTGCATTGCTGCCTTCCACTCCTTTTCTGATATGTTGAGGGAGAGATCCTTTTCCCATTGTCCTCTTGGATCTTTGAAAGGGAGGGACTATAAAATGGTTTTATATATTGCAGAGATTCTAAGTCCTTGAAACTAATGAGTATTTACAGTGGTGTGAAAAACTATTTGCCCCCTTCCTGATTTCTTATTCTTTTGCATGTTTGTCACACAAAATGTTTCTGATCATCAAACACATTTAACCATTAGTCAAATATAACACAAGTAAACACAAAATGCAGTTTTTAAATGATGGTTTTTATTATTTAGGGAGAAAAAAAATCCAAACCTACATGGCCCTGTGTGAAAAAGTAATTGCCCCTGTGGTGTATCACACCTGAGTTCAATTTCCATAGCCACCCCCAGGCCTGATTACTGCCACACCTGTTTCAATCAAGAAATCACTTAAATAGGAGCTGCCTGACACAGAGAAGTAGACCAAAAGCACCTCAAAAGCTAGACATCATGCCAAGATCCAAAGAAATTCAGGAACAAATGAGAACAGAAGTAATTGAGATCTATCAGTCTGGTAAAGGTTATAAAGCCATTTCTAAAGCTTTGGGACTCCAGCGAACCACAGTGAGAGCCATTATCCACAAATGGCAAAAACATGGAACAGTGGTGAACCTTCCCAGGAGTGGCCTGCCGACCAAAATTACCCCAAGAGCGCAGAGACGACTCATCCGAGAGGTCACAAAAGACCCCAGGACAACGTCTAAAGAACTGCAGGCCTCACTTGCCTCAATTAAGGTCAGTGTTCACGACTCCACCATAAGAAAGAGACTGGGCAAAAACGGCCTGCATGGCAGATGTCCAAGACGCAAACCACTGTTAAGCAAAAAGAACATTAGGGCTCGTCTCAATTTTGCTAAGAAACATCTCAATGATTGCCAAGACTTTTGGGAAAATACCTTGTGGACTGATGAGACAAAAGTTGAACTTTTTGGAAGGCAAATGTCCCGTTACATCTGGCGTAAAAGGAACACAGCATTTCAGAAAAAGAACATCATACCAACAGTAAAATATGGTGGTGGTAGTGTGATGGTCTGGGGTTGTTTTGCTGCTTCAGGACCTGGAAGGCTTGCTGTGATAGATCGAACCATGAATTCTACTGTCTACCAAAAAATCCTGAAGGAGAATGTCCGGCCATCTGTTCGTCAACTCAAGCTGAAGCGATCTTGGGTGCTGCAACAGGACAATGACCCAAAACACACCAGCAAATCCACCTCTGAATGGCTGAAGAAAAGCAAAATGAAGACTTTGGAGTGGCCTAGTCAAAGTCCTGACCTGAATCCAATTGAGATGCTATGGCATGACCTTAAATAGGCGGTTCATGCTAGAAAACCCTCAAATAAAGCTGAATTACAACAATTTTGCAAAGATGAGTGGGCCAAAATTCCTCCAGAGCGCTGTAAAAGACTCATTGCAAGTTATCGCAAACGCTTGATTGCAGTTATTGCTGCTAAGGGTGGCCCAAGCAGTTATTAGGTTCAGGGGGCAATTACTTTTTCACACAGGGCCATGTAGGTTTGGATTTTTTTTTTCTCCCTAAATAATAAAAACCATCATTTACAAACTGCATTTTGTGTTTACTTGTGTTATATTTGACTAATGGTTAAATGTGTTTGATGATCAGAAACATTTTGTGTGACAAACATGCAAAAGAATAAGAAATCAGGAAGGGGGCAAATAGTTTTTCACACCACTGTAGGTGGGAGATGAGGGAAATTGGGCAGGTTCTGTTTAACAAAGTTTCTAATTTGAAGATAGTGCAAGAAATGTGTTGCTGGAAAGTTACATTTAGAATGTAATTGTTCATAGGATGCAAAGACGTTGTCTATGTACAGATCTCTAAGTGATTTAATCCCAAATGTTTTCCAGACATTAAAAACTGCATATGTTTGCGATGGTTGAAAAAGGTGGTTCTTGTGCAGTGGTGCCACCGATAAGATTCTCTATCTTAAAATGTTTCCTACATTGGTTCCATATTCTGAGTGAGTGAAGCACTATTGGGTTATTAGTATATTGGGGATAATTTGCATTTATTGGGGCGCAAAGCAAGGAATATAAAAATGAACTGCAGGATTCTATTTCTATTGCAGACCAAGCCTGCATATGTTCATCTATTTGTGTCAATGTCCAGGTTTTTATATGTTTGCTGCCCAATAGTAAAATTGAAAGTTAGGCAGAGCCATGCCACCTTCTGCCTTTGGCCTTCGTAGGGTCGCTATTTGGATACGTGGATGTTTTGAATTCCAAATAAATGTGGTTATGGTTGAATCTAATTTCTTAAAGAACAGTTTATTGATGTTGTGATAAGCTGCCCGGACACAGACAGACGGACACCGTATTATAGTCCACCACACGTTTATTAAACATTATAAATCCAATAAAGTGCACAAACCCAGTGCACAAAGCACCAATCACCCTTTCACAAGTCCTGGCCACAATAATGCCTTTCACAGTCTCTGGTCCGCCTCCACTCCTCTCCAACACGCTTCGTCTTCTTCCTCCCGACTCTCGCTCCTGACTGGAGGGAGGCGGCCCCTTTTATATGCCCCGGATGGGCTCCAGGTGCATCCTCAGGACTTCCGTAGCCACACCCCTGTGTGGCGGAAGCTCCCAAGGAGAAGCCGGAAGTCCACCGGGTGCCCTCAAGTCTCTTCCCCCCAGCACTTCCCGGTGTGGCGGAAGTACTGAGGGCCAATGTTCCCAAGGCATCGGGGCGCCCCCTGGCGGTGACCACGGGCCCCTACAGGGTTGAGCTTCTAAGCTCCGTACCCGTGATCCCCAAAGCCACCAGGGAGGACGCCTCCTCGTCTGTCCTGGAGGAGGCACAAGCCCTCCTCCACTCCTCCTAGGCGTCCCGGCCGGGCATGGACACCCGCTGGGCACCACAATGTATATTGGAATATTTTGAAATAAAAAGAGAAGCTTAGGGAGATATTCATCTTAACAATGTTAATTCTTCCAGCTAAAGTGAGATGAAGGGTTGACCATCTATGCTTGAGTCTTGCTTGATTTTTTCCATACAGACAGCAAACATTTTGTTGATAAAGAGCTTTATGTTTGCTTGTGATGTTTACCCCTAGATATTTGAGCTGATCTGCTATGATAAAAGGGAAAGTGTCCAATCTAATATTGTGTACTTGAGAATTCACTGGAAAGAGCACACTTTTAGTCAAATTAATTCTGAGACCAGAAATCTTTTGGAATTCTGTTTGTGCTGTTAGGACTGTAGGCACAGTATTTTGTGGGTCTGATCTATACAGTACCATATCATCTGCATATAAAGAAATTTTCTGTTCAAGTCCTTCTCTGATAATCCCCTTTATTTCTGATGCATTTCGAAAGTGAACTACCAGTGGCTCAATGGCGATTGCAAAAAGTAGTGGTGACAAAGGGCATCCTTGTCTGGTACCACATTCTAGTTTAAAGTAGTGTGAATTAATGTTGTTAATACAAACTGAAGCTTCTGTATTGGTATACAGTAGTTTAATCCATGCACAAACCCAAATTTCTCCAGTGTAGTGAAAAGGTAGTTCCATTCAATCATATCAAATGTTTTTTCTGCATCCAAGGATAATAAAATCTCTGGGATATTTGACTTTGCGGGTGAGTATATTACCAATTAGCTTTTCTATTCCATTTTTTTTTGTTTTACCCAGGATGATTTTTAAAACAAAACAACATCTAAAGGTGAAGCATATTACTATATGTGAAGAGGCTTTCTAGGCATGTGCAGTACCTTCAGTGTGCCCTTCCATCACCTTGGCAAAGCTAGTACCTGCTAGCTAAAGTCACATAACATCTTCACTGTTCCATTGCATATGGTATGAGCAGACAGGCAGCATGTGGAAGGAGATAACAGCGGCAGTGACTTATCATATTGCAAAACATGCTCATGCCTTCTTGTGCCCTAAAAATACTCATACTTTGTCAATGGTCAGATAACTTAAATAACGTCTTTACAGAGTAAGCCCTCATTCTTCCACTTCACACTGTCTATGCCGGGGAACTCAAACTCCAGTCCTCGAGGGCCACAGTGGTTGCAGGTTTTCATTGTAACCCATTCCTTAATTAGTGACCTGTTTTTGCTGCTAATTAACTTTTTAAATTAATTTTAATTGACTTGGGGGGTGTTTTCCGTACGTCGCTTAAATCATCCGAGATCAGATGCCTCATCTTGGATAAGTTAATGCCGGTGACACTCATCCGGGATAGGTCGGTTTTTCAAACGCAGCCGTGTATCAGATTAGTTGAGCTGGATCTAATCATCCGAGATGAATGCGCGCGCCCGCGCTGATTGAAAAGCCCATATATATTGAGTCTAGAAAACATGATTAGCGAGTCTCTGATAGGCTGTAACAAAATGACGAAAGAACGGGCGCATTTTTTTTTCCACACACGCGCCGCAAGACCTTTTATTCGAAGGACATGAAGAATTTCAAGATTTAATATGCACAACGGGTAACACTGCAAAAGCAACCCAAACCAGAAAAGACAGCTGGCAAAAAGTGGCCGATAAATTAAACGCTAAGTAGTGTGCATTGTACTTACTGAATGCAGCGTTTCATTTCCTATGTGTCAGATTAATTATTATTTAATATGTCATAATTCCAGATCAAACGTGAGCACAAGGAGAACATGGGAACAGGTTAAAGTGAATTACAAGAATATACTTCAAACTGGTAAATATTGGTATATAACTATTTAAAGAATTGTTGACATAAAGAATCATATATAATATAAAAAACATTAATTTTAAAGTTATTAAGAAGGCAGACAAGCAAAAAACAGGAGGAGGTCCACGCGGTCCTGACCTAACCCCTGCAGAAGAGTTGGCTCTCCAGCAAAATGCCCATCACCCTGTTTGTGAGGGCATTCCAGGGGGAAGCTCCTCCTCAGAACCAGTGGCAGGATGCAGTGGTCACTTCATTTCAGGTAAAGGATGGTCATTGCATGTATTTGTCCTCCATGTGTGCCATAGATATGTTCCATATAGCCCTCTTTTTTGTTGGGTCAGTTGCAGGGAATGTCATATCCCTTGAACCTGTGTCTGACCAACGAGATATTGACGAAGGTCAAATATTTCATGAAGACACTGTTTCTGATTATTCATCGGGAGGAGAGGTACATTTTCCAAATAATGTTTGATCAAACTCCACTCTGATCAGTCCCATGTGCCCCAATCACATTTGGAAATCCTGGTAATGAGAATGTTAGGCTGACTGTGAGATTCTTCATGGAACTGTGGGTGTTTTTGCCTGTGTGTTGCCTACCTGCAATGTCATGAAACGCCTCTTTTATTGTCTGCACACGCAGGTGTCCAGGAAACGCAATGAAAACCCGAAGGAAATATTTCAGAGCCAAACAGACTTAACGAATTGCCTGTCAAACTGCACTTTTAGTTAGATTTTCCGCATCGCCTACAGTATATAAAAAAAGTGCCGCTTGCGAAAAACCTCAAAGCAATGCCAACTGTCTGTGTGGTTGTGAGAGCCCGACTTCATCTAGTTTGACTTCGAATATAAGGTGCTAATAAATCTTTGAGGTACAATATTCCCCCTCGGCTAAAGCGGTATCTTTCGAAAAGAATTTCCTCCGGGAGCAATAAAGGATCTTGCCGATCGCGCAAAACCCTCTATATATGAAATTCTCTTCGTATAATTTGCGCATCAATATCAATTGGTCGGTCATTCATGAACGGCGAAGCCATGATTGGATGAATTCCATGCACCGTCACTGATCACGTGTGTAAACTAATCCTTGTTTACGTAGAACAAACCTGCTCTGAGCAGGTTTGAGGATTTGGATGTGTTGCTATGACAACACTTCCAGCAAGAGTTTTGAAAAACTGACAGATCCAGGATCATGCCAAATCGTCAACAATTACATCCGGCTAAACGACTAATCCATGTACGAAAAATATCCCCTTGTTCTTGAAGACGCAGACCCAGTAATTGTTTCTTTTTCCTTAATTAGCAGCCAAACAATAAAGAGATACAAAGTGAACCAAAACATGACCAGCTAACTGTGACCATCATACGGTATCTGAAAATAACAAGGGTGGAGGTCTCAGGAATGCTGATTTGCTCAGGTCCCCAAAATGTTTGAACAGTGCTCTTAGAAAAGTAAAGATAAAAAATCAATGATTTTGGTAATGTCTGCTCTTGCACAATGAGAGCAGCAACAAGCCATGGAATTAAAGAATGGGTTTAATTAATGACAAGACTCTGTGCCTAATTAAACAACTGGTTGGAGTGAAATTGGTTGGAGTTTGAGGACCTGACTTAGTTGGTCTTCTGTTGTCTCACTCACTTCACATTTCATTTCTGTTTAATGAAAGAATTGAAGCAATTCAGAGGCATGATGAAGAAATTCCAGGGAACAAATCTTAAACAAGTCAATTATAATGAATTCAAAAGAAGTTAATTAGCAGCAAAAACAGGTCACTTATTAAGAAAAGGGGTAGAGTGAAAACCTGTAGCCACTGTGGCTCTCCAGGACTGGAGTTTGAGATCCCTGGTCTACGCAGAATACTGAAAGTTACAAGCAGGAGTGTAAAAACAGCATCCTTTGCAGTTTTATTTTTGAGTGGCCATTTTAGTTCATTTTTAAATTTGTGTTTTTGTTTAGCAAGTGAATTGAGCTTACAATTACAATAATATCAATGTGTGGCAGATTAATTTTGCAATAACATTTATAAACACACTGGTTGGTGATATTTCAGCTAATTCAAATAGTTATATGAATGTATGTGGTATTAAAATATTCAAATCTAAACATATATTTAAATTACAAAAAAAAATCGATGAGAAAAAAACTAAAAACTTTAGTATTTTTGATTAATGATGAATATGTTTACATTTGAAGTCAGCAGTGCAACCTGAAATAATACCAATAATTAAACTTTTGCGTTCTTCAAAGACTTCAGTGTTAATGATAATCCATTCAGATACTCATTTTATTTGTATTTTTTTTAACCATCTATCTTAAACTGTAATATATGCTATTCATAGAAATGGCTACTAGGCATATTTGCAATAAAGCAGCTTAATATTTGTTAAGTATAAATCATACAAACTAAAATCATAATGCAGGAGGTGAGCAGTTAGTATCTATTCAAGACGAGACAGAGTTAAAGCCAGTATTCTATTCCTTTCTTTACAGCTGCAAAACATTAAATGATTTTAAGTTTTTGAACTGAAAACTTTGGTACAACTTCTCTGAAGGGTACAAAATCTTCATAACAAGCATTTTTTAAAATTCTGATTGCTTGTTACTGCCATCACATTTATAAAGTATTTATTTATAGAAATGGTGAAAAGCAGGGATCACGATACGCCTGTTCATGCATTTTAAAATCTTGATGTTCATTGTCAGTTTTTGACTCTTTCAAAAGCAAACTACAGGCAGTCCCCGGGTTACGTATGAGATGGGGACTGTAGGTTTGTTCTTAAGTTGAATTTGTATGTAAGTCGGAACAGTTATGTTATTTTAATAAATGCTATTGTTGGCCGACTGTAACCAAGTGCTCTGCCAATGAATGATGGAGTTTCACCTCTCTGAACTTTTTATTATTCCTACTTTATTTTCCATGGTGATGGTTTTTCTCTTCTTTATTGTATCACCAGCACTTGCATCAGATTTGTGTTTCAGAGACATTGTTGAAGGGTGAAGACAAAAGGTTAAGATGAGCTGTTCTGCACAGCACTGTGCACGCTATCACAGCAGAAAGGCGCCACTGGCGTCTGGCATTCTGAACGAGAGACAACTTCCTGCTATGTACGTAACAGTACGACCAGGCTTGCTTTTGAGAATGAATGGGGGTGGTGAGGGGCGATTCACCATTCGCCCACCACACAGTCACCTCCACTTGCATACTGTATGCTGCCTGCAGTGTCTGCCCACCGAGAACGAACAGGGTGTGGCCAAAGTCGGGTAGTGAATCTCCCACCACCACCCCCATTCAACAGACAGCCACCCGATGTACACTATATAATGCTGCCCCCCGCCGCCCCATTCACCCTCAGTGGCCTCCGTTCAGCCACAACTGGGTCACTGCTTGCAGCATCACCAGCCACATACCGAGAACAAACGGGGCAGTCAGGAGCAGTAGCTGCGGCGATGTAGTGGGCGGGCAGTGAACCGCCCCATCAAGCTTCCGTCCTGCATACGAGCGGTAGCTGTGTCCCCGGCGACTATGGACCCCAGGTCACTGCTTGCCGTGCACCCAGCCACCCACTTAGAATGAATGGGGCGTGTCTCCCACCGCCCCATTCATCAACCAGAGCCGCTCGAGGGGCACTACAGTGCGAGAGCAGCGAAATCGCCCCCTCCAGCCACCGCTTGCTGCATCCTCAGGCCAAAGATGATGGAGCGGCAGTTACTGAGGAGCCTGCGTCGCGTCCCCCAGACAGACGAAGGAGCAGCTGTGGCCCTGGTATGTCGGATGTTTGTAACTTGGGGACTACCTATACTAGATATCTAAGCAGTAGTGTGCATTTATCATCCTTTAAAAATCCCGTGCGAGAGGTTTTGCACAACACACAAATGAGTTCACTCAGATCAGTAGTTTTGCTGGAAAAGTTACATTTTGCCTCCTATGCCTGAAACATTTACAAAGTGAAGTGGCCGAAAATCTTTACACTGAATAACACTTCATAGACTTGATTGAGAATAACTATTCTATGTGCTCATTTTCAGTGAGACGATCATCTGGCTGTATGCACTGATTTAAGCAAGAATGTTGGAAGAGCCCAGAACAATTATACTTGGGGTGTGCAGGCCCCTTTTAACATTAAAGCAGTATTTTAGTGAACTACATAATCTGTGCAGTTGGCAGTTTAAGGTGCAGTTGAAATTGTGTGTGTTGATCCCTCCAACCCTTACCACAGAAGAGCCAACTTCCCAGCAGCAGCCCCTTCTTATGCTGTTCAGTTTCAGTTAAAACTCCTCTGGATTAAAACAGTAAATCTTACAGAATCAGCCTTATCGCTTAATGAATGATTGGAGAACATACCCAAACATAAATTATAAAGCTGACATATGTTTATATAGGATATTATTACTGTTCAATTTTCATAACTGCTGATAACTGGTTTTCTTTCTGGTCCATGAGGTAACAGTTAAGAGTTACAAGTTGTTGGCCCTGACATTAATATCTGGCAAATTCAAAATTTAATTGAAGTACAGTACATTTATTTATAAGGAGAGATCCCTCATCAAGAAATTATTTTTAACAAAATGTGACACAATTAATGGTACTCCTAGGAATTCTTTACACTAAGTGTAATTGAAGCATTTTTGCATCTACTGTACAGGTGCATCTCAATAAATTAGAATATCATCAAAGTTAATTTATTTTAGTAATTCAATTCAAAAACTGAAACATATAGATTCATTACACACGAGTGATATATTTCAAGCATTTTATTTCTTTTCATTTTGCTCATTATGGCTTACAGGTAATGAAAACTCAAAATTCAGTATCTCAGAGAAAAAAAAAAGAAACGTTGGGCTACTGAAAAGGTATGTCCATGTACGTACTCAATACTTGGTCGGGGCTCATTTTGCATGAATTACTGAATCATTGTGGCATGGCATGGAGGCGATTAGTCTGTGGCACTGCTGAGGTGTTATGGAAGCCCAGGATGCTTTGATAGCGGCCTTCAGCTCGTCTGCATTGTTGGGTCTGGGGTGTCTCATCTTCCTTTTGACAGTACCTATGGGGTTTAAGTCAGGCAAGTTTGTTGGCCAATCAATCACATCACATCACATCACATGGTCATTATACCAGGTATTGGTCCTTTTGTCAGCTTGTCAGCAGAGGGAAGCATGAAGTGCTCTAAACTTTTCTGGTAGACAGCTGCACTGACTTTGGACTTTATAAATAAACACAGTGGGTCAACGCCAGTAGACGACATGGCTCCCCAAATCCTCACTGATTGTAGAAACTTCACACTGGAACTCAAGCAACTTGGATCCTATGCCTCTCCACTCTTTCCAGACCCTGGAACCTTGATTTCCAAATGGAATGTAAAATTTACTTTCATCTTAAAAGAGGACCTTGGACCACTGAGCACCAGTCCAGTCTGTTTTCTCCTTAGCCCAGGTAAGATGCTTCTGACGTTGTCTCTGGTTCAGAGGTAGCTTGACACAAGGAATGCGACAATTGTAGCCCATGTCCTGGATACGTGTGTGTGAGTGGTGGCACTTGAAGGATTGATTCCAGCCTCAGTCCATTTCTTGTGAATCTCCTCCAAATTCTTGAATGGGCTGTGCTTCACAATCTCTGATATCCCTGTTGCTTGTGCACCTTTTTCTGCCACATAATTTCCTTCCACTCAACTTCCCATTAATATGCTTGGATATAGCACTCTGTGAACAGCCAGCTTCTTTAACAATGATATTTTGTGGCTTACCTTCCTTGTGGAGGGTGTCAATGACTGTCATCTGGACAACTGTCAAGTCGGTAGTCTTCTCATTTGATTGAGTGTCCTTATGAACCAGTCTGAGAAACCATTTAAAGGCTCAGGACACCTTTGCAGGTGTTTCGGGTTAAATAGCTGAGTGGATTGTGACACCATGATGCTAAAATATTGAACTTTTTCTGCAATATTCTAATTTTCTGAGATGCTGAATTTTGGGTTTTCATTAGCTATAAGCCTTAATCAGCAACATGAAAAGAAATAAACACTTGAAATGTATGCACTCTGTGTGTAATGCATCTATATAATATGAGTTTCACTTTTTGAATTGAATTACTGAAATAAATATAACTTTTCAATTATATTCTAATTTATTGAGATGCACCTATATACAGTCATGGCCGAAATTATCGGCACCCCTGGAATATTCCCAGGAAAATGCACCATTTCTTCCAGAAAATAGTTGCAATTACAAATGTTTTGGTATACACGTTTATTTCCTTTGGAACAACACAAAAAAACAGAGAAAAAAGCCAAATCTGACATCATTTCACACAAAACTCAAAAACCGGGCTGGACAAAATTATTGGCATCCTCAACTTAATATTTGGTTGCACGCCCTTTGGAAAAAATATCAAGCACTTCCTGTAACCATCAACAAGCTTGTTACACCTCTCAACTGGAATTTCCGACCACTATTCTTTTGCAAACTGCTCAAGGTCTCTCAGATTTGAAGGGCGCCTTCTCCCAACAGCAATTTTGAAATCTCTCCATAAGTGTTCAATCGGATTTAGATCCGGACTCATTGCTGGCCACTTCAGAACTCTCTAGCGCTTTGTCTTCAACCATTTCTGGGTGCTTTTAGAGGTATGTTTGGGGTCATTGTCCTGCTGGAACACCCATGACCTCTGACGCAGGCCCAGCTTTCTGACACTGGGCCCTACATTGCGCCCCAACATCTTTTGGTAGTCTTCAGATTTCATGATGCCTTGCACACAGTCAAGGCATCCGGTGCCAGAGGCAGCAAAACATCCCCAAAACATCTTAGAACCTCTACCATGTTTGACTGTAGGTACTGTGTTCTTTTCTTCGTAGGCCTCATTCCGTTTTCTGTAAACAGTAGAATGATGAGCTTTACCAAAAAGCTCTACCTTGGGCTCACCTGTACACAAGACATTTGCCCAGAAGGATTTTGGCTTCCTCAAGTACATTTTGGCATACTCTAGTCTGCCTTTTTTATGTTTCTGTGTCAGCAGTGGGGTCCTCCTGACTCTTCTGCCATAGCATTTCATTTCGTTCAGATGTCGACGGATAGTTCGAGCTGACACTGTTGCACCCTGAGTCTGCAGAACAGCTTGAATATGTTTTGAAGTTGATTGGGGCTGTTTATCCACCATTTGGACTATCCTTCGTTGCAGTCTTTTATCAATTTTTCTTTTCCGTCCACGTCCAGGGAGATTAGCTACAGTGCCATGTGTTGTGAACTTCTTGATTATGTTGCACACAGTGGACAAAGGAACATGAAGATCTCTGGAGATGGACATGTAGCCTTGAGATTGTTGACATTTTTCCACAATTTTTGTTCTCAAGTCCTCAGACAATTCTCTGCTCTTCTTTCTGTTCTCCATGCTTAATGTGGCACACTCAGACACACAACAGAAAGGTTGAGTCAACTTTTCTCCATTTTAACTGGCTTCAGGTGTAATTGCTATATTGCCTGCACCTGTTTCTTGCCACAGGTGAGTTCAAATGAGCATCATATGCTTGAAATAAAACGATTTACCCACAATTTTGAAAGGTGCCAATAATTTTGTCTGTCCCATTTTTGGAGTTCTGTGTGACATGATGTCAGATTTGGCTTTCTGGTTTTTTTGTGTTGTTCCAATGCATATAAAGGAAACAAACGTGTATACCAAAACATTTGTAATTGCAACAATTTTCTGGGAGAAATGGTGCATTTTCTGGGAAAATTCAAGGGGTGCCGATAATTTCGGCCATGGTTGTGTCTTACTGGGGAAATTTCAAGCAGTTATCGATGACTTCTTGTATCACAGGGGTGTAAATATGAGGTAGCACAGAGGCCAAATTCTATTCTACGGCTGTAGCAATCGATTATTTAAGTAATCAAGTATTCTACAGAATATTCCATAGATTAATAAGATAAGAAAGATTTGTTTTATTTAAGAGCAACAGTAAATTATCAAAAAAGAAAATAAGGTCTCTCTCTTGAAATTAACAGCTAATTGATTTTCTTTTTAGAAAAAACAATGTTTTTATTGCTTAAATTGCATTCAGTACATTTGTCAAAATTAAACCCATTTGGTACATTTAAGAAAACATTTTCTGAAACACAAACAAATACAAAAATAATTTATCAATTACAAAGTACTTTAAAAAGGTTTTACATTCTGTCAAAGACTAAGGGAATAATTGAGAATACATAAAAATTGTCTATGTTGTACAAGTTAGCTTTCAGAACTACAAGATTCAACAAATACAGTTCAAGCATAACATTTTACTGTCTTCTTGGATTGCTTTCTAGCATTTGTAGAAGGCAAAAAAAAAATTCTTGCAAGTTTGTATCTCCTGGATGAGGTAGATGTGGTGTCTGTGTGTGTGTGTGTGTAAGCATTTAAAGGAGCATGTGGTAGTTGCAATGAAAAAAGTGAGCATATCAACATGCTCATAACTAAGGCTCTGTGTTTAATGCAATGTTTTCTGCTGTAGAAAAGTAACACTCTGAATGTGTGGATCTTGCTGGATCATTAGGTTTCATACATTAAATCATATTTTTACATTAAGTACTAATGTTAACATTACTTTGTGTCTGGTCCATTCTGTGGACTGCATGTGTAGACTGGTTGCTTCCTGTTGAGATGCTGAAGCATTGACATTTTGCTTTAGACACTTTGCTCTTCACAGTTTTCTCTTTTTCTCCATTTTGCAACACTAATAATCACCAGTGTGAAACAGTGAGGTGTTGTTATATGGATTAAAAGAAGCTTTGAGGCAAAGAGTTTGCTTCAGTGATACTTAGTAATCAAATTACTCTAGTTCCTTGAGGAATTGTTTCAGCCCTAATTCATTCATCATCATGGGACAGATAAACAGATAAAAGAATACACAGTTCAGTTGTGGTAGATGTGTGTTTTGACCTTTAAGTCAGGGGTGGCTTTTATTTTTTTATATAAATGCTGCTCACCTGAAAATTCCCATATCGGCAGTCAGGGCAGTAACTAATAAGTTCATGGCAACTGGACTGTTACCAAATTGCCTGGTAGAGGATCCAAGTTTTATTTTGTCCCATGCACAGTGAAGGAGGATGGTAAGGGAGTTTGTTCTCCAGACATCTTAGTGTCACCATGTAGCGGGGCCACATAGGTATTGTTGTTTATAGTGTTGCACCCAGTCGCGTCTCGTCACAGCACCCCGTTAAAACTAATGTGTTTGTTAAAATGTCGTCCCCTTAATGAGAAACTGGGAAGGATGTTGCGGGGAGGCAGCGACCCCTGGAAAAGTCAGAACCGGAGTTTTGCCAGTTACATCTGGCTCGTTATTTAAACGGTAAGGAGGGACAGAGGAGAGAGACAGAGATGTCACCTAACAACAACCGATCATCATTTTCTGCCTTTATTTACATCGCACCCTTTTCCCAGTTTGCTTCTCATTCAGCCAGAATCACTACAACACATTCATCGCCAGAAACCCCGGGGTTGGACATTATTTTCCACCACCGCTGAGGAAGCACGGTGAGGTTGTTCTGTTTTTATTCTGGAAAATCCAACACAATCATTTTGAACAACCATCAGTATTTTGGACAGTTATTTACCCAGACTCAATTTCACGTTCATTAACATTTCAGTAATCATCCATTGCCATTATTTGTATTGTGTGTGTGTTATACGTGTGCAGGGGCAAGGGAGGTTTTGTTATTGTATATGTGGTGTTTTCACTTTTCTGGTGTGGTGGAGGAATATATATAGATATATTTTACATCGGGAATTTGTATTATTGTTTTTGTCATTGTGTTTTATTTAATATTTCTGCACTTGTTTTACATATCTGATTTTGTTGCTTGTGTTTAACTGTCGATTGGGGGGAAAATATTATTTGTCAGAGGTACGGCTTGGTATAAGTAGGTTCTCCTCAGCAATTTACCCAGGCCACAGGAACCATTTCATAGATGATGCGAAAATTGAGCTTTTTAGCAACAAACACATGTTTTGCATAAAAATAATAGCTTCACTGAAAGATCCTGATTCCCTCCTATCAAATATGATCCAGGCTCTGTAATTTTTGTGAGGCTGTATGTCCCTCTAAAACCTTTAGAACCTTGTTAGGATTCATGGCATTATAGAACCCTTGAAATTCAGGAGATTTTAAAATTAAATCTGGCTGCCTGTGCTTAGAAATTAAAACAGGACAATGATTCAAAACATGCATCCAAATTAACACAAAAATGGTTAAAGGGACACACAATTTTCTGCTATGACTGTTTCAATTCTTGGACCTAAATCCCTTTGAAAACCTGTGGAGTTGAGATGAAGAGGAGAGTGCTCAAGAGAATGTAGGACCCTGGATGATCTGAAAAGATTCTGTAAAATTCTCAAATTGCATGGTTAAAAATTTTGGAGATGACTCTGTACAACTTCCATTTGTCAATAAAACAGCACTAATTATAAATTGTAGGGGTGCTAAAAATCATGACAAGTGTGTGGTTTTGTTAAAAAAATATCTTGAAGAGGAAATATTTTTTTCTCAGAATACTTCTGTTAAATGGTAGATTTCTCATCTTTTTTCAGTGTGAGCTTAAGGTATTTACCAAAAGATGAATTTTTATGAACATTTTTACTCATCATTCCCAGTGGTTCCGATAATTTTGGAGTATGTTGGGGTATGTTTGTGTTTAATGTATGTGTATGTATGTAGGCTTCTAAAAGTTATTACAGTGGTGCCTAGTACTTCAGACAAATCTAACTTCATTGTTCCAGGGCATGAATGCTAAATTGGAGAGAAATATGATCCGAAGTTTGAACAAAGTTTCTACCTTTGAACTGTAAGCGTAGTGAAAAAAATGCAGCAACAGATGTCTCTTATGCAGCAAGCATAAACGTCATGTGTTGTACGCCCAAGTCATCTCCTGCTCTCGCTGTGAAAGCATCTTTTGCGTTATGGGTGTGTGATTTCAGTGCTTTTTTCGCTTTATTTTTGGTATATTTGGTTTTATGTATTTGTATAACCCCTATCTTATTCATGACATCCACACTGGATGTCACCACTCCTCACTAAGGTACAGTAAATACAATTTTCATTTTGTTATACAGTATTTATGTATTTCATTTATTTTTTTATGTTTTAATTTATTATTTAGGGCTGTTTAAGTTTATTGAAATGGGTATTGTTTAGGGTCTAAAAAAGGATTAATTCATCTTCCGTTATTTCTAATGGGGAAAATAGATTCGTACTTTGAACAGTTCAGAGTTCAAATAAAATACAAAACAATGCAGTTTATTTTTGCATAACACAAAATCACACAAGAAGTGTCGCAATGGGCTTTAACAGGCCCTGCCTTTTGACAGCCCCCAGCATTGACTCTCTAAGAAGACAATGAAATACTCCCAAAAAACCCTTGTAAGTAAAAAAACAGGAAGAAACCTTGGGAAAGGCAGTTCAAAGAGATAACCCTTTCCAGGTAGGTTGGGCGTACAGTGGTTGTCAAAAAAGGGGGGGTCAATACAATACAATCATCAATACAATATAATGGTGAAAAACAAATATTACAAGTACAGAGCATAATTCAACAGTAGATGATATCACATAATACGATTTGGATTTGTTCAGTGTCCTGGAGACCTCGCCATTAAACTGCTTCTCCCTACTGGCCGTTTCACAGCTGAGACAGCGCTAGGCCAGCCAATCCGATGAACGGACCCCTCCACTTGACGATTCCTCCTCCATCAGAGATGACTTTACCTTAGGCAGGCAAAACAACTTGGCAGGTGGGCAGTGGCACCAAGTGTCACATTTGAGTACCGAGAAGAGAAACCAAATAGGTGAGGGTTAGTAACAAATTAGAACATAGATCATATTATTTATGTTTAAGTGCAATTGACTTAAAACAGAGATGCAGTCTGTACAGTTAATCAGCAGCTTTAGTCAGGATGTGCTAAACTGAAGTAGTGTTTGAATGTCTTTAGCCTAGGTGTATGTAAACTTTTGGCCTTGTTTATTTACCATGTTCTGCTCAGGTGTTTTTTAAAGATCATAGATATTGTTAGTGGTTTGGCTAATTCTGATACAGATTCTGAAATTGCTTTTCTTCTTTCCTTTAAATACTAATACGCTCTTGCATAACCATACACGGAGAAGCTTCATGTTCTATATTAATTAGTTAACTTTATTCTTATGATTTAACTATAGACCACAGGTGTTACAAAAAAAAACAGGTATTTTTATTAACATTAATTTCTGAAGGTTTATTGTACAGTGATCATAAAATACTAAAATAAATTCTTTAAAATTCAATAAATATTTTATAAGTTAATGTAAGTTTTCATAATACATATGGTATTAAAGAAAATGCTTCTCATAATTACTAGGTGTTATTTAATTTTGTCTATTGTACTACTCTAAAAACAAAAGTTAATTTAAAAAAAACTTCACCATTTGTCTTACAATTGTATGTTTTCAGACATTGAATGAACTTTATTGAATCGGTCTCTCTCTGATCAATTGATATTGACAGCAACATGGCTTAAATCTAAAATATACTTGCACTTACAGATTGTAGTCATTTTTTGTCTTTATTGCACTATACCTTTTTTTTTTTTTTTTGCTCTTAGAATATGCATTTATAATATTACCAGCTGGACATTCCTATTTCTTGAGGTGTAGTTAGTTAAATATGGGTTACAATAAACAGTACTTTTTTCCATCAAATCTTCATAAGATGTTTATGAAGAAGTCTTTACAAGTAAAATAGTAAACAGTAGGCTTGTTAACAGCAACATTTTCCTAAGGGACAATTTCAAATTCTTCTTTCTCTTCTTGTTTTAATTGAAAATGTGAGCTGGTGAACTTGACACAAGCTTGCTGCTGTGAAAAGTCAGACAAGTACTGTGTGCTTTAATTAAAGGCCAAAATAAAAAGGTCTGAATTCATTGAAGTATCTTATGATTTGTCTAATTGCCCAGGACGACGACTCTAATTCCCTTTTCTCAGTTTATTGCTCCACTTTTATTAATGTAAATGCTAATATTCCAATCTGCTCTGTTGCTATTAGTCTGCCTTATTGTTCTGTACAGGACTTTTTCGGCAAAAAAGAAGAGCACTAGCTCAACTATCATAATACTTTATGTTAAGGTGCCTTACAACTAAGCTACTGTAAAGCTTAGAAAAGCAGTTTTTATCATTGGCAATTTTATATATATGTATATATTTATTTATATATATATATAGATAGATAGATAGATATATATAGATATATATATATATGCACACACACTGTAACAGTACGGGATTATTGACAGAAAGTTGTCTTTCTCCATTGTTTTATTTTTTTAGGACTCTTAGTTGCTATTCTTAGTTGTTCAAGGTTTTGTTAAGCTTTGCAGAAAATTTATTTTAGATGATGGATAAATGTGGTAAACCAAAACACCAGTATAGTGCCCATATTTTTTTTTTTTAAAGTTTAATATATGAGCAAGTGATGTTTACATACCTTCATTCTTTATAAGAGCTGTTAAACTAACTAAACAAAGAATGTGCAATTCAAAATTGTTTGTGTTGCATGTGTGCTTTTTATTTTTATTTTTATTTTTTCTTTTTGTTTGTAGAGTGTCTGTAAAAGATGAAGTGCTTATGACATGTGCACAGGTGCTTAAAAGACAGCCTTTACATGGAAGACACATTTGAAAGCACATCCCTTTACAAAAATGGGATTCTCTGTATGTACAAATGACCCTATCATAGAGAAAAGTTGAATCAGGAAACTTTGCAGTGCCTCTAATGCATATATGACTCCCAGACAAAATTAATCACGATTGCTTATACACAGTGATCATTTTTTCCCCATATATATGTTTTTTTATTCCTTGAGTGCAGAAAATACAAAGAAACTGCCTATCTCGTTTTTATGTAAATTGAGGCACACTGAGTATATTTGTATTTCACAACTGAATTAACTTTACTAAATGTTGCATTATAATCTTAATTTCATCCTCATAATTTTTCAAAACAGAGTTAAATTTAGCAAAATTGAGTTTGTGTATCAGGATTCTACTAAGTTAATAAACAATATGGAGCAAAGATTTACAAAATAAGAAGTAGTAATGTCTAGGATATAGTTTAAAAAGAAATTTGCTGGTTGAGTGTAGATAGTATGCCAGCCTGGTTTAAATCTTTAATAATAGACGCTGGTTTGAGTGCTTTGTGCAGGAACCAGCGATCATGGAATACCAGATGGAATTAAACTAAATGGGATCCTTTTTTTTTTTTTTATTTTTTTTTTTTTATTACGTAATATATTTGGAGTAACATGATGCTGATATTAGCGTGAAGTAAAATAAACAATTGTTCTTTTACAATTGAATGTGAGGCTTTGCCTTTAAAGAAGACCACAGATTTATTTTTGGTAGTGGTATTTTAAGATGACAGCCCTGTTCTTTAAGTTTTGCATGGTTTCATGCTTCTCTTCTTGAACTGCTGTTTCTTTTGTGGTATTGTTGTCTAAGTGAGGCGGTGAAGAAGATGAAAATGATGCAAGGCTGTGTCATGAGACAAAATAATGACACTTTTTAATATGTAGAATTTATACGACATGGAATGTTATTGTCTTTAGTTCACCAAGAAAAGAGAAGCTTTGAGTGATAAACTGTTACAAACTTAATCAACAGTTCATAACAATGTAATTAAGAGAATGAAAAGGCATTATATGGCAAAATTAAGATACTGTGTTGTTTTTTTTTTTCTTGGAGTATTTTTTGTTTAGATATTTCTCCTTTAGGCGCAATGTTCATCAATGTAGGGCTTCTTAATGACACACATACCTAGCTGGATTCCATGGTCAGGATTTAAATATTTATTTTGTATGTACAACTTACCACTAACAGGACTGTAGAATTGCAACACTTAGCAACTTGGTGTTCTAGTTAGAGAAGTTACAGCAAGTAAGAAATTTAGAATTTGCTTGAAGGTCAGTGTGTGAAGTGGCAAAGTAACATGAGATGTGTCTCGTACAGGCAGGGGTCTATTTACATGTAGCTTTGAGATGTCCCCTTCAGTTGTGGTTAAACAGTTATGTGTGAGCTAAGTAATGCTGTGTTCATGCATTGCACTCGTTACATCTGTCATTCCAACACTCAATAAGTTTCTGGTTGGCATTCTGGGTGAAATTCAAGGTCACCCTTGGTCAGCACCACATGCAGTTAAAGTTAAGCTGTGTTTTGTTATTTGTGAAAGATGCCAACTGCATGTATTCAATGAGGTTTGTGTAGCTCAAAGTGTGATTAGAACATTGAAGTTTCATTTCTGGCTGACTTGGTTATTTTTTCTATATTTTTATACATTTTTTTTTTCTTCAAAGTCTAGTATGTTTCTTACGTGCTCATACTAATTTTGTGAAATAGAATTAGGTCAAAAGTCAATTTCATGTTGTAGCTCTAGTATGGGTAACATTATTTTCTACTAATTGACCTACAAGGAGCAACCACTTCAAAGAGAGCTCATATGAAATTTCCCACAGGGAAACTCCTATTTTCTATTTGTCCCATGGCATGCATATATGCAGCTTGTCTGTTATCAGCAGATGAGTCATTGTAATCCATTCATTTTAGTACGTTGTTTAAATTCAGTCCTGCATAAATGGTTTATTCTAAAGTGAGGTAACTTAAATTTTAAATTTTTTCCTTTTTTTTCTGACCTTCTGTTTAGCAGTATGCCTACATCTCACTGTTGTAATGAAGATTTGTACATAAAAACCTTATTTTATTTGTGCTATGGCCACAGAAAAAGTGTAAGTTTAAGGTAGTGGTGCAACGGACCAAAAAACTCACGGTTCGGATCGGATCACGGTTTTAAGTCATGGATCGAATCAATTTTTGGATCAGCAAAAAAAAAAAAAAAAGACGAGACCAATTTAACTCTCCATTTATTTAGTTATTTTTTGCCCATTAAAAAACATTCAACTCAAGACTCATTCCACTCAATTATATAAATACAAATTAAGGTGCAATATAGGGCATGATAACTATTTCCTTTAATGTGGACACAATAAAAAACAACTTTAAATGCAATTTAAGGCATCATTGCTTCTTACTTTGAACATGGAGAGAGAAGTAAAAACTAGCTTATGTCCACATCATCAAAAAAAGAAGAAAGAAAGCAAAGCAGACCTGAGCTTATAATTTCAATTTTTTTTTTCAAAAACATGAGGATGTCTACATTTTCTGGGGAAAGTGTAGATCTCTTTGCTGTAACTATGTCCCCTGCTGTTGAGAACACCCTCTTGCTAGGCACTGAAGTGCCAGGCACAGCAAGATGGTGTCTTGCCAATGTGGCAAGGTGAGGGTATTTACATTCGTTGCTTTTCCACCAAGTCAGTGGATCACCATCGACTGGAATGCCACTTGCTGCCTCATAGGATACCACCTCCTCTTTGATGGTGTCAGCAAAAGACTTGCTAACCATGTCCATCTGTGCAAAGGTCTCGCCAAAAAGCTCCGCCATTGCCGACTTCTTTTGAGGAGGAGATGTGTCTGCTCCTGTTAGTGCTGCATATTGACGCTGCAGGGAAAGTTACGTTATTGATTAAAACTTTTTTTTTTCCATAGACATTAAAATGTGGAAATAACTTAATAAACTTAACTAAAAACATTATCATAAAAAATATATAATTTCAGAATATTTGTTTTCTTTACCTCTTCACAATCTTCAGTGCCAAGACTGCTCACAATCTCAGTAGTGATATCACTGTATGTCCTCAGGCGTAGGGCAAGGTCTAGGTGAGACAGCGACTTGAATCTTGGATCAAGTGCAGTAGATCTGTGAAGGTAGTCCTGTAGGGTTGGTGGCGAAGTGTATCTGGGCTTCAGGTCCTCTCAAATGGCAGTCTTGACATCTCTTGTGATGGTGCTGTCTTCCTCACTTGGGGCCATGGATTGTAGGATCCTTGTTTTCAGAGGCAGGATCATGGACAACAGATGGTGCAGTTTCAGTTCTCAACAGAGTTGTAACCATTTTGAGTGGTTTGAGCAGCTGGAGGACCTCCTCTGCCACTTTAACATCATCATCAGACAAGGTGATGATGTCTCTGGCATTTTTCTTCAGGGTTTTGTCTGTTAGTGCAGAGTATATAGCTGCCTGCTGCTCAAGATAACGTTTCAACAAATAAGTGGAGTTCCACCTTGTTGTGACATCATTTATGAGTTTATGAGTAGATAGATAAATACTTTATTAATCCCAAGGGGAAATTCACATACTCCAGCAGCAGCATACTGATACAAAAACAATATTAAAGTAGGCAGCTGTAGCATTTTTTGCTTGGTCTTAAGCACATGAGCAGCTGTTGAGCTTCGGTGGAAGTAGGAAACCACCTTCCCGATCCTCCCAAGGAGGCGGTTCATCTTACACACTTTCATTCCCTTTTGGGATGCTAAATTAATTGCATGTGCAAAGCACCCTATCTTTGGGCCCAGTCCTGCTTCATTCACTGCATTTGTTTGGTTTTTGGCATTATCTGTTGT